>NC_089463.1:875000-1175000 GCF_029203305.1 Yamadazyma tenuis
TCGGCCTCAGATGCTTCTATCGACCGGTCTTTTGCAGAAAAATATGGTCGCTGCCAAGAAGTAATAGGAAAAGGTGCGTTTGGAACCGTTAGAATCTCCCACAAACGTGTTGGTGATGCTGAAGGTGAAGAAGCGTTGTACGCTGTTAAGGAGTTTCGCCGTAAACCTAACGAGCTGGAGAAGAAGTTCAATCGGAGATTGACTTCGGAATTTTGCATTTCATCATCATTAAAGAATATTAACATCATTGATACGCTAGACTTGTTGAAAGATGCCAAGGGTGATTATGTTGAAGTAATGGAGTTCTGTAGTGGAGGAGACTTATATACCTTAATCATCGCCAGTGGCAAGTTAGAGTATGCCGAAGCTGATTGTTTCTTCAAGCAACTCATCAAGGGAGTTAATTACATGCACGATATGGGTGTTAGCCACCGAGATTTGAAGCCAGAAAACTTGTTATTAACTCCAAACGGTATCTTGAAAATTACTGATTTTGGTAACTCTGAATGTTTCAAGATGGCCTGGGAACAAGAGGTTCAGCTAAGCGAAGGCATTTGCGGGTCCTCGCCATACATAGCTCCAGAAGAGTTCACCACTAACCATTTCGATTCTCGATGTGTGGATATCTGGTCTTGTGGAGTCATTTACATGGCTATGAGAACCGGTAGACAGTTATGGTCTGTTGCAGACCCCGAAAAAGATGAGTTTTTCAGAGAATACTTGGTTAAACGGAGAAACTCAACCGGGTATGAACCCATCGAAAACCTCAAAAGAGCCCGGTGCCGGAATGTTATCTATTCGATTCTTGACCCTAAACCCAGCAGAAGAATCACTGGTAAACAGATTTTGAATAGTGAATGGGGAAGAGAAATTAAGTTGTGCCCTGCTGCCAAAGGTGAATTAGAAGTACTAACTTCTCCTGTTGGAGGTAACATCCCCACGGTGGCCGAATAGGCCTTTTACGATTTAGACATATACGCTGTATATAGATGACGAATAATGAATACTAATAAATTCCTGAATCCTAAAAATCGTGCTCTTCACATTTGCTTTTGTTGATGAAACGAAGAAAAAATACAAACAATCTCACAACGCGTACAAGAATTGGTTCTTTTTTAACTCATGGTGGAATTATCAGATTACCAACGACAAGAAAAGGTCGGGGAAGGAACATATGGGGTGGTTTACAAGGCTCTCGACACCAAGCACAACAACCGGGTTGTGGCCCTCAAAAAAATCCGGCTTGAAAGTGAAGACGAAGGAGTTCCTTCAACTGCCATCAGAGAAATTTCTCTTTTGAAGGAAATGAAGGATGCTAACATCATCAGATTGTATGATATAATACACAGCGATTCCCACAAATTGTACTTGGTGTGTGAGTTCTTGGACTTGGACTTGAAACGGTACATGGAGTCCATTCCTCAAGGTGTTGGTTTGGGTGCTGATATGATTAAAAGATTTTTAAACCAGTTGGTCAAAGGAATCAAGCATTGTCACTCCCATAGAGTATTACACCGTGACTTGAAGCCCCAGAACTTGTTGATCGATAAAGAAGGAAACTTGAAGGTTGCTGATTTTGGGTTGGCCAGGGCGTTTGGGGTTCCATTGAGGGCATATACCCACGAAGTGGTGACTTTATGGTACAGGGGCCCCGAGATCCTTTTGGGGGGCAAGCAATACTCTACGGGTGTTGACATGTGGAGTATTGGTTGTATATTTGCAGAGATGTGTAATCGGAAACCATTGTTTCCTGGAGACTCTGAGATTGATGAGATATTTAGAATCTTCAGGATTTTGGGAACTCCTAATACTGAAATATGGCCAGAGGTGCAGTACTTGCCAGACTTCAAGCCCACCTTCCCCAAATGGTCTCGTAAGAACTTAAAAGATTATGTTCCCAACTTGGACGATGCTGGTATTGATTTGTTGGGCCAATTGTTGAACTATGATCCCAGTGGTAGAATTAGTGCCAAGAGAGCCTTGGTGCATCCATATTTCCAGGAAGACGATGAGTACCTGAAGTCTGTAAATATGGGATAAGTCGGCCCTTAGCTAATATTCTGTTTGTTCATTTTTGGATATGTTTTTTTAAAGTGTGCTGTGTCACACCCAACTCATATATAAATATTTGGTAATTCTCAAAAGATATAGGAGCAAGGTCATGTTGACCACTAAGCGAGCCGACTTGGATCGTTTTCTTCGTATGGTTAAAAAGTCCAAATTTTTTTCGATCTCTTGGAACTTCATATTGATTTGGAAATGTAGTAGGTCGATATATTGGAGCGACTCACTGAGCAGAAATGGTTGTTCCAAATCCATTGACCTGGTGTGACGATGATGAGAGGTTGGGTGATGAAATGACGTGGGATCAATTACTTGACGAGTTTGGCTATCTTGATACTTGGTTTTTCCAATCTTTAAAGCTGATGTTCCCTGGGGGCATTTATATCAGCTTGAGATGTTGAAAAAATGTCCTGAATAGGAAAGCTAATTGCTAAATGTGATGAGGATGAGCACAAAACCCGAGTTTATTAAAGTCTTTAACTTATATGTCCCAGTCAAGGTTAATATGGATTCTTAATATGGTTGAGTGGCAAGTACGTACTTGAATATATCCGTAGTACAGCAGACCTCCCACCAATAGTATTTTTCATCAAGGTTTGGAGTATAAGGTTCGTCTCTTGACTATATCTTTAAGGTCCCCGACCTTTTTATCGTACAGGGTAGTATTCTCCTTCTTCTTCGATATCGTGTCTTCTGACTTGAGTTTCTGTTTATTCTGTGTTTATGATGTTCTTGTAAAATCGTTATATCTTATTTCAATTTCATAGCAAACATTAACAAATACCTATTATCTGGTAAAGGAAATATCATAGATATCTGAAGTTATGAAGGAGTGTAAATCAGACAATATCCCCTCTACTATCCTCATATTTAACATGAAGGGATGCAAATCAACTTTGGTGGACACAAAAACTTTTTGCAGTCAAGCTCAAGTCGCACCCAACTCTGTCGCACGTAAAATTCGAGTCGCACTCTTTTAAAAAAACTTTAAACTACTATGAGTGAATACAATGACTATAGAGGAGGCCCAGGGTCCGGCTCGCGTGGGCGGGGCCACGGGTCCGGCTCCTATCGGGGTGGATGGGGAAGTCAAAGAGGACGCGGTTCTGGGTACGGTGACCGCGATCGTGCGAGAGACTATGACCGAGAACGCAGCTCATACAGTGAGTACAGCTCATATGGAGAATACGGCTCATACCGCGGAAGAAACCCTTCGCATCGTGGCTCCTATAATCACAGTAGTAACTATGCGCCCAACCACTATAGGGGATCGCATTATGGACCTCAAGCACAGAACTCAGGCCATTACCAACCTCAACCCTCTCGTCCTCCCAGTTCTGGAGATGGAAGATCCAGCGATTATAGCAGTCACCTGGAAGAAAAGCCAGTACACGAAACCCCTACCCCCGTTTCGAACCACGCTACTCCTATCTCGTCACATGCTCCGCTGAAATTGACTTCTAAAACAGAAGAGCTTTCCGAGATCGATGACGAGTTGGTCAAGCTTCGAGCTGATTTGATAAATAAAACCGGCAATTACGCACTTCTAGTGAGTCAACTAGACAAGGAACAATTGAATATCGACTTGAATAATGAGAAATTGCTGGAAATGAGTTTAATGTAAAGTAGTGTAATATAGAAGAAACCTTTTAAAAAGTTGTGTTCGCGTCTCAAACTTTTCATTTCTATAACTATGTTGGACTTGAATATTCTTCCAACTCCAGTCGAATACATCTTGTACGGATGTTTGTTCCTTGGTGTGGCAAAGGCCACCATCCTCGTGTTGTCGTTTGGCCTGCTTTTGTTTGATTTGCTTCTCTTGCCCAAGGCCAGTTACAAAAAATACGGGTCGGCCAACAATTGTTGGGCACTTGTCACTGGATCCAGCGATGGTTTGGGTGCCGAATACGCCAGACAATTGGCTGCTAAGGGGTTCAACATAGTGTTGGCATCCAGAACATTGAGCAAGTTGGAGACAATTGCCGAAGAAATTGAGTCGAAATATAAGGTTAGCACCAAGGTGGTGGCTGTGGACGTCACTAAGGTTGACGAAGCTGTTACTCAAATTGCGGCCGGAATCGAGGGATTGGATGTCAGTGTGTTGATCAACAACGTCGGTCAAAGTCATCTGATTCCTGTTCCATTTGCAGAAACCGAGTTGTCTGAAATCACTAACATCATCAACATTAACAACGTCTTCACCTTGAGAATAACTCAATTGCTTATTCCAATTTTGGCGGGCACAGCATCCAAGTACAAGGCCCATTCGTTGATCCTCACTATGGGTTCATTTGGAGGTTTATTGCCTACACCATATTTGGCCACCTACTCTGGGTCTAAAGCATTTTTGCAAAACTGGTCTGCTTCGTTGGCGGCCGAATTGAAAGCCGACAAAATTGATGTGGAGTTCGTGTTAAGTTACTTGGTGACTTCAGCCATGTCTAAAATCAGAAGAACTTCATGGATGATCCCTAATCCAAAATCTTTTGTTGCATCTGCCTTAAACAGTGTAGGAAAAAGAGTTGGTGCTCAGGAAAGATTTGCTACAACCACTCCATTCTGGTCTCATGCCTTGATGCACTTTGGAATCGACCAAACTGTTGGTGTCTACTCTACAATTGCAAACAGCTTGAACTTTGACATGCACAAGAGCATCAGAGTTAGAGCCTTAAAGAAGGCAGAGAGGGCCAGGAAGGAGCAATAGTCAATCAGTTATATTTCATTGAATGCACGTTGTTTAAACTGTGATACTATCGTAGTTGGTCTCTAGTGCCCTTGGCCAGGCGGTTGGTGCAGCCCTCCGCGACGTCGCGCTAGCAGTGGGTCCACCTCTTGGTACTATTTTTCTAGAAGCTTCTACCTCATTCGCGGGCCTTCGTCCGTCTCCCAATTATAAGAATCGAGCAACCCCCGACGTTTCTCACACTTGCAACTACTCTTACACAAATGGTTAAAGAAACTAAACTATACGATATATTAGGGGTTGCCCCCTCAGCATCAGAGTCTGAATTAAAGAAGGCCTACAGAAAGGCCGCTTTGAAATATCATCCTGATAAACCTACTGGTGATACCGAAAAATTCAAAGAAATCAGTGAAGCTTTCGATATTTTATCCAACTCCGATAAAAGACAAATTTATGATGACTATGGGATAGAAGCTGCCCGTGGAAATGCGCCTGCTGAAAACCCATTTGCTGGGGGTGGTGGTGGTGGTGGTCATCCATTTGCTGGATTTGGTGGTCCTGGAGGCCATTCATTCTCTCAAAATGATGCATTCAACATATTCTCACAAATGGGAGGGTTTGGAATGGATGAGGGAGGATTCAGTTTTGGTGGTGGAATGCCTGGTGGATATGGTGGTGGTGGAATGCCTGGAGGTTTCGGTGGTGCAAGCAGAGGAGGTGCTTCAAGAAGACCTGAACCTGATACGGTGACAATGCCTTTGGGAGTGAAATTGGAAGAACTTTACAACGGGTGTGTGAAGAAATTGAAGGTTAATAGAAAAGATCCAAATGGTACCAGAAACTCAAAAACTTTAGAGGTTAATATTCGCCCTGGCTGGAAGGCTGGTACCAAAATTACTTTCAAAAATGAAGGAGACTATCAACCAGAATGCCAGGCTCGCCAAACCATCCAGTTTGTCTTGGAAGAAAAACCACATGAACTGTTCATCAGGGATGGTAATGATTTAAAGATGGTGATTCCTTTAACGTTTAAGGAAAGTCTTTGTGGATTCGATAAAGAAGTCACTACCATAGATGGTAGAAGAATTCCCTTGTCTCGAACATCTCCTATTCAACCTTCCAGTGTCAACTCATACCCTGGTTTAGGTATGCCCATAACCAAGAGTCCTGGACAAAGAGGTGATTTGCACATCAGCTATAAGATTGATTATCCCCATTATTTAACACCAGAACAAAAACAGATTATCCAACAGTACTTTTAAGAACATAAAAACATGCATATAGATGTTAACGATACAATAACCCATCATCTTTTATATATTTTAATATAATGGTCAAACATTAGCTGTTCCTAGCTCTCTTAATCTCAAATTGAGAGCTCGAAATCTCAATTTCTATCTCGAACAACTTCTTTCTCGGACCACTGAACCAGGAAAATCACAATGTCAGTCATACTTGCATCTGCTGGATACGACCATACAATTCGATTCTGGGATGCCTTGACAGGGGTATGCTCACGAACTATCCAACATTCTGATTCTCAAGTCAACCGACTTGAAATCACCAATGACAAACGTTATCTCGCAGCCGCTGGAAACTTGTATGTTCGATTATATGACATCCGCCAAGTGGGAAACAGTGGGAATACGCATTCCACAACTTCGACTAATACTGACTCTAACCCTGTGATGACTTTTGAGGGACACACCAACAATGTGACGTCG
This sequence comes from Yamadazyma tenuis, assembly GCF_029203305.1. NCBI lineage: Eukaryota > Fungi > Ascomycota > Pichiomycetes > Serinales > Debaryomycetaceae > Yamadazyma > Yamadazyma tenuis. Next base: position 881,472 of record NC_089463.1, read on the forward strand.
ATTCAATTTCAGATTGAAAACAAGTGGATGGTATCATCTCTGGAAGATGGATACGTTAAAGTATGGGACGTCAGAGCCCCACTGGTTCAACGGAGCTATAAACATAATTGTCCTGTCAACGAAGTGGTGATACATCCAAACCAAGGAGAGCTTTTAAGTTGTGATCAAGATGGTAACATTCGAGTATGGGATTTGGGGGAGAACCAGTGTACTCATCACCTAATTCCCGAGGATGACGTACCCATTAATTCACTTACGGTAGCTAGTGATGGTTCGATGCTAGTAGCTGGAAACAATAAGGGTAACTGTTATGTGTGGAACATGCTGACCCAAAAGGATATCACCACCCTCACACCGGTTACCAAATTTCGGTCACATCTGAAATATATTACCCGTGTGGTGTTATCCACTGATATGAAGCATTTGGCCACTTGCTCGGCTGATCACACGGCCCGTATTTGGGCCACAGACCAAAACTTTGCCTTGGAGACCACTCTTCAAGGTCATCAGAGATGGGTTTGGGATTGCGCATTCAGTGCTGATGGTGCTTACTTAGTCACTGCCTGCTCTGATCACTATGTGCGGTTGTGGGACTTAAGTAATAGTGAAACAGTGCGCCAGTATAATGGCCATCATAAAGGTGCGGTTTGTGTTGCCTTGAACGATGTTTGAACTGGCTTGTATAATAAAAGCCTATCTATCTATACATGCGATTTTCACGTTTCCAAGTCTAGAATCATTGGTGACATTTCCACCTTGATAATGTCACCAAAAGTTTTTTCAAAGGAGCTGTCAAACGTTCTATCAAAGGACCTGTTTATATACTTGTCCATAGATTTGTCAAACGATTTGTCGGATGGCTCGGTTCTTTCACTAGATTTATCTGATCTTCCTTCCAGTTTTAAATGGTAGTTTCCGGGTGGGCCTTTGGGTTCTTCCTTTATATCAGAAATATTATTATATTTGGCTCCGCCAGAAAAGCTTTGGCAAAATCTGGATATATCCAACAAGTCCGTAGTATAGAAGTCTGGCCCAGTATTGTCGTACTGGGTATCTGACTCACTAAATCCAAGTAGTCCACCTAGTTCTAAGTAGAGGTTCATAAACTCTTCAATCCAGATCTTTAATGGGATATAATGTCCACTACTGACGTTTTTTTCTGCTAGCAGGCGGAAAATATCACTTATGAGGGCACTTAAGTGGACTTTGAAGAATCGCACATCAACCTTCAAATCATCAAACAAGTTGTTAACCAAACTCTGTATGTTTTTAAAAGCAAATGTGTTGAATAGCGTGGGGACACTATTCTTGAAAATGTAAATTAATTTGCTTAGAATCAACGAGTTGAAAGGAAGTTTTCCGATTAAAAGATCAAAGTCTATTTTCTTGTAGGCCTGTTTTAACTCTCTTGTTCGAACCGGTTCATTTTCAAGTTTGACTCGAAGTCGAAAATTTACCTCCATTAGACTGATCAATCGGTTAAGGCATCTCACAAAATGTGCCCCACATTTTGCCTTTAGATCCACTAATTTAGCTGGAAGTTTGTTATTGATAGCTCCTATTAGTTTAGGGCAGAATTGGGCACTCATATACTTTAGATTGTCGACAAGTTCTAGAGTTTGAAGCCAATTGTCACCTTTAAATGAGATATCACAAAAGGTGTTGGCAATCACCTTTATCATGAGTTTATAAGTGACCATATCACAGTTACAAACCCACTCAAATACCGATTCTTGTACAAATAATTTGAACACTGGTGTCGTTAGTATGGTAGTGAACATTTGAAAATTATTTAAAACCGAATCCAATCTTAAAAATCGGAACCCTTCAAACATCAATGAATTGTTAATTTTGCACAACGAATATAGCGTATCAGCAATATCTAAGTCCGCATCTGGGGGTAAATAAGGATAAATTGGAGGAATTTCAATGGGATTACTAAGATTATGACTCTTGAGATCTCTTTTAATCAACTGAAATAGGTCCGGGAGAAACTTGTAGCTTATTATTTCCACCTTTTCCGAGATTAATTTGTCGGTGGAAGTAGGCAGGCCTTTTTGATTATAAAATTGATATTCGTCTATCAACTCATTATCGTTGATAAGCTTGATACCACAATAATGGTATTTAGACAGGCCTCTAACACCAAGCCTTCGTATTGTGAGATTGGGGAATAAGACTCTAATCAATTTTCCTAGATTAGCAGGACTTAAGGGAAACAAGTTGAAGTTGGAGTAGAAATGCACATACTTGGAGTAAACCCTATTTCTAGTGACCACCGACGTAGGACTGATCTCACAATTGTTCAAGAGCCAGATCATTCCAAAGACCTGTCGTTTAGCCTCCTTGGATAACTTCCTTGATAGTATTGTCTTGGTGGTCTCATGACTTTCTGGAACTTGAACCGTGTCTTTATCTTCTGTTTCAATCTTCTTCAAGTGGTGAATAATAGGCTCTATTTCAATCAGAAGCGAGTTATATGCGATGACCTTCATTTCCTTGTCGGAACTCAAACTTTGGGACCCGGAGTCTCTTCTCCTTTTTTTGGGCGAAGCTTCAAATATTGGCTGCGTAGAATCATGTCTTCTATGAGACCTCCACTCCTCTACCTGTGAAGAAGGGGTTGATGGAGAGAGTTCATGCTCATTGTTATGGGATGCTGTGGTTACTCCTGTGTTGATGGAAGTCTCTATTATTTGGGGATCAGGGTCATACTCATGTTCTAGAATTGGCAATGCCATATCTAACACATCTGCGTCATCATAAGATATGGCCAATGGTGGCTGATGATGGAGTTGACGCTGGTGTTGGTGTGTAGAACGTGAGAGCTCAAGGCTCAACGCTTGTTGATTGAAGAGAATTAACTCATTATCGACATCAAAACGGGGAGATCGAGAATCAAAGTCAGGAGATTCTGATTCGGTGGAAGACTTGTTTGATGTGTAATCAAAGTATTCGTTGAAATTATTCATACATAAATCTTCAAATGTGTGGGAATGTGACGGAGAATGCTTGGGAGATGCTGATTTTTGTACCTGGTGCAAGGTGTTTTTTTCTATATGAAGTGTCAAGAAGAAGAAAAGGAAAATAAAAAAATGTGTGAATGTAGGAAATAGAGAGAAATATGAATTGGGAATTGAACAAAACAATAGATAGAATGGGCTACAGCGGTACCCAATCTTGAGGTAGCCCTTACCGAAACAGCCGTAACGTACTATATAACTGGTAATGTCTCCCACTTGGTGGGCTAATTGTCTCGACCCTGTAATAGCCATCTACCATCCTCTACGACTTATTTATAAACATGCTGTGGACAGCCATGAGATCTGCAACCACCCTCGTAGAAAAATAATTAAACTATACACTCCAATATTTGGTGATGAGATGATAGAATCGTACCAGATGGCGGCTAAAAACAGTGTTTGTTTATGTAGAAATTAGAATGTTTATGACCCTCAAATCAGCTGGATCACTCAGATCACACTCATTGAAGAGGGTCTCACCTGGCACTTCGATCCCATTGTTCTAAATGGTTAAGGTCATCTTCATTGATCTATATTCTGCGGCGACAATACTGCAATCATCCTGCGTTTGTTTATTCTTTTTTCTTCTGTTGGTTGAATCAGGAAAAAGTTTCAAATCCGATGTTTACAAAACATCGCCAATATCACTACCTAATCCGGTAATGCGTATATTTCAAAAACCACCAATGTTGAAGATTAGTGCACCAGAACCAAGTAAATGAACTAGATTCCGGCTGTTGTTCCTTAGATTACGGGAATAAGGGTCCCATCACCCTTAGCTGTAGGGTTTACCTCTGGGTTGCCTGCCACTTGTTTCCTAAACGCAGTTACCCTCTGTCCTTTGCCCTTGCACTCGAACCATTCTTATAAGTGGTTTGAGTTACAAATCTATATTGCATTGAGGTTTGATGGGCCGCCCTCCTTTTGTAAGTCTGCTTGCTTAATAGCTTTTTTAGATATTAATACTTCAGTCTTATAACATCTACTAGCATTCTCTTGAAGTTGTTATCGTTTCTAATGCTATCGATACCCAGTCATCTAACTTCGATGGTCTCTATACATATGGTTTTCTTGTTGTCTGTTTCGTTTCCAACTGAATCATTTGGATCCAGGCCAAGCACATCCCAATCTATCGGTTCACGCACGCCGAAACTCCCTCATCTCGCATAGCTTTGAAAATTTTAATTCTCATCTCAAGTAACTACACTATGGCTATTTTAAATTCTAACCCAGAAGTTCTCTTACGCAAGAGAAAAGACAAAGATAGAAAGAGGTTGGAGAAACAAGAGCAGGCCCAGCAAAGAGAGTTGGAAAAGTTGAAAAAGCAAAAGATCCAATCAAAGAAATTCATTAGAGCCGAGACCCTCGTCTCCAACCATTTATCTAAACAATTAGAATCCAAGAGAGTTAAGAACATTACCAAGTTCGAAAACCAGAAGTCAAACAATACTATATCCTCCACGTCGACCAACATAGAAGATGAAAAGCTTATTTTTGTCATCAGAATACCAAACCATGTTAAGGGTGTGAAGATTCCCAATAAAGCCTCTAAAGTGTTGAGAGTGTTGAGATTAGAAACCGTCAACAACGGTATGTTTATGAAGTTGAATGAAACCACCAAGCCTTTGCTTAAATTGATCCACCCTTATGTTGTATATGGTACTCCATCTATCCAATCAATCCGTCAATTATTTCAAAAAAGAGGTTCCATTAAAGATGAAGAAGGTAAAATAATCAAGTTGGATAACAACGAGCTTGTTGAAAATAAGTTCGAAGAAGTGGGGATCATTTGCATAGAAGATTTAATCCAAGAATTATGTAATTTGTCTGAGAACTTCTTGGACATCACCAGCTGGTTGATTCCTTTCAAATTGAACTTACCAGTTAGTGGATACGGACCTCAATCCAAACTTGCGAAGTTAAAGTTGGCCCAACAATCAAAGAGAAATGTTAGTCTCAATGGGAATATAAGCTTAAAAGAGGTCGATATCGACAAATTGATTGACGAACAAAATTAAACGATAAATATTGGCATATAGATATTTTGTATCCCCAAATTATATTTCATGGAATCTGCGCTACAGAATTGTTCTTTTCTCGATTATTTCCTTCAGTGTCACGTGTTTCACTATCTCATCTCTGATCAAACAATTGTAAAAGCGCGTCTCGTTCTCCATCAACATATAGCTATGACAGTCAAGTCTACATATACTCCCCAGTCATTTGAGTTATACCAGCAGCTCCAGCCACAAACGGCATATACATATAAGCTTATTCAGCTTCCACCCGAACTTTTGTCATGCATTGAAGCAAAATCTCCCCTTAACATCAAATCGTCTCGCTTGAAGAACGACCTCACCTTGGTATCTCAGGATAAAACATGGAAGCTTCGTCAAATGGATCAAACGGATACAGTGCTTCTTATGGATTGTAATGTGGTTCCTGGCTCTCTTGTTGGCCTTACAAACTTGCCCTATGAGTATGAATTAGTATCCACCAAAATACTTATCGATGTGTCCAAAATCCCCGTGTACAAAGGCGAATCAAGCTTATCTACCATGTCCACAGATATTGTCACGTGCAGCCTCTCTAAGCTTATTGATGATACACCAATATCTACCGAAGAGTTCTATAAAGAGTGGTATGAAGTAGGCGGGTGCGAGATAAACGGATGTTGTTTTGTCATCGATGATTCGCTTGTAACCAAGTTTCTTCATACATTCTTAACGGTCGTCATATCAAGCAAAATTGACTACAAATCAGGAATCCTTGACCTCGAGAAGTTTAGTGCCCTTCTAGAGCCTCATGGGTTCATTGCCGAAGTCAGCAATACACTTTTCCATAAGTTTTGCCGGTTGAACCTGGACCACAAATACACTATACACAACGACAAGATTGCCAAGTGGTTCGGTATACAAACACTTAAATCGGCTCGGCTGTTTGATATTGATGACTTCAACCTTCAGTGGAAGAACCAGTTTCCCAATTTCTACAACGTCCCTTTGGATGTGAAGATGCTCCGAGGCCATTTGTACAAAACAGCTGGTTCTTCACGAATTTCGTATCTTTCAGAGTCCTCCCTTCTGTCGGATATTGTCCAACGTATTAGGGAGCTATTTAAGTTGGCATCAGAGTGGGAAATCGATGATATAGCCCCTTACGTGCAGAAGTTTATGATCAACAAGAAGCTCGAAACCGGCCTACTAAAGTATGCCAAAGTGCGAAAAGTCGGAAAATCCAAAATTGTTTGTCCAAGATGAACGATTTTGGACTTTCATTAATTGTACGTGAAATTGGCTTAAGTGGCACTGCTGAAACTAGTATGGTCCAACTACTTGGTGTGAAATATACTAACAATTTCAAAGAGTGGTGCATGTGCAGGAATATCAACAGACCTTGTGTTTTTTCCAATTGACACTCTCAAGACAAGACTTCAAGCAAAAGGGGGATTCTTCAGTAACGGAGGATGGAGTGGAATCTATAAAGGGCTAGGTCTGTGTGTTGTCGGATCTGCTCCACTGGCCGCTCTTTTCTTCATCACCTATGACTCCATGAAACGTTATACTGAAAATATTGGATCCAAACCCGCCAGTCATATGATCAGCGCGTCTCTTGGAGAGATTATGGCCTGTACAGTACGAGTCCCAGTTGAGGTTATTAAGCAGCGGACGCAGGTGGATATCTTGGGTTCAAACTCCTCGTCATTGACAAATTTAAAGTATATACTTGCGAATAAGTCGGGAGAAGGAATTCTTCGTAGTCTTTATCGTGGATGGAATCTGACAATCATGAGAGAAATCCCATTTACCTTGATCCAGTTTCCCTTATATGAATACTTAAAGCTGGTAGCTCCAATTGAAGAGAAGCAATCTTTAGCAGCTGGAGCTGTTTGTGGATCCATTGCAGGAGGTGTTGCAGCCGCAATGACCACGCCGTTGGATGTTATCAAAACCAGAATCATGTTGAGTGAAAAACGCACAAGCACGAGGCTATTGGTACGTGGAATCATTGAAGAAGAAGGTTATAGAGCGTTCTTAAGAGGAATTGGGCCTCGCACGTGCTGGATTAGTGCTGGAGGTGCCATCTTCTTAGGATGCTACGAACTTGTGCATAGTCGCTTGTCCTCTTTGGGAAATACAAAGCTCGCATAGTGTGGATTCTTTTACTCAATGGTGTATATATTCCACGGCTGGTTGCTTTCTGGTTAACCTAATAATGTCCTCTACGTCTTTAAACATTATAGACCTAAATCACATTTTGCATTTTGTGACATCGGTAGAAATGTATGAATATTACATTTCATAACCACTAAATGTCAAATCCATAACTATGTCAAATTTATAACTATGTCAAATCTACTGCTAAACTAATAGAGCTTCTTATCGGCTCGCGTCCCGAACCAAATCGGTAGGTCATCTCAATATCTCCGTATCAACCGGTTAGCACACGCGGACTCTCACAAATTCATCGCTCGTGAACAGAAAAAAAAGATCCAGTCGCTGACTAACTATTTTTATCCCTGCTGAACAAGTAATTATAACGACCTAATGTTAACCATACAGTTACAACGAGCATTCCACCGGATAAATCCAGGTGCAGTAAACTTGGCTAGAAGCTTCTCACGCTCGAGACCCCAGATGTTGGCCACTACAACCTTAACTCCTCTTGAGCAAACACATGTTTCCACAGATATTTCACCTCCGGAAGGATCAGGAATAACCCTTAAGAATGCGAATAGGGATGACTCTGAATTCGGTACTCGTCCAATCTACTTAGATTTCCAAGCTACGACCCCAACTGACCCAAGAGTATTGGATAAAATGTTGGAATTCTACACCGGTTTATATGGGAACCCCCACTCATCTACTCACTCTTACGGCTGGGAAACCGATAAAGCAGTAGAAAAGGCCAGAGAGCACGTGGCAGCCGTGATTGGTGCTGACCCCAAGGAAATCATATTCACTTCTGGTGCTACTGAGTCGAATAACATGGTTATTAAGGGTATATCCAGATTCTACAAAAAGACCAAGAAACATATCATCACCACCCAAACTGAACATAAGTGTGTTTTGGACAGTGCCCGTCATATGAAAGATGAAGGCTTTGATGTCACTTACTTGCCTGTGACACCTGAAGGTTTAATCAATTTGGATGACTTGAAGAATGCCATTCGTAAGGACACGGCTTTAGTCTCGATTATGGCTGTCAACAACGAAATTGGTGTTATTCAACCAATCAAAGAAATTGGTCAAATCTGCAGACAAAACAAGATTTTCTTCCATACTGATGCTGCTCAAGCTTATGGTAAAATTCCAATAGATGTCAACGAAATGAACATCGACTTGATGTCGATCTCTTCTCATAAAATCTATGGACCAAAGGGTGTTGGTGCGTGTTATGTGAGAAGAAGACCAAGAGTGAGAATTGACCCTATTATTTCTGGTGGCGGTCAAGAAAGAGGCTTAAGATCAGGTACCTTGGCTCCTCCCTTAATTGCAGGTTTTGGAGAGGCAGCCAGATTGATGGTTCAAGAACTGGCATATGACAGAAAGCATATCGACAAGTTATCTAACAAGCTTAAAAGTGCCTTGTTGTCAATTCCAGATGTCTACTTTAATGGACCTGCCGATGTTTCTAAACATTATCCAGGCTGTGTTAACTGCTCATTTGGTTACATCGAAGGAGAGTCTTTGTTGATGGCTTTGAAGGACATCGCTTTAAGTTCTGGTTCTGCTTGTACATCTGCTTCTTTGGAACCTTCTTATGTTTTACATGCTTTAGGTGCTGATGACACCTTGGCTCACTCCTCTATCAGATTTGGTATCGGAAGATTTACTACTGAAGATGAAATTGACTACGTTATTGAAGCAATTAACCAAAGAGTTGACTTCTTGAGAAAGTTGTCTCCATTATGGGAAATGGTTCAAGAAGGTATAGATTTGAACACTATCGAGTGGAGTGGACATTGATTTACGTAACTAATTTGTGCTAAGTCCGGTACCGAAATGAAGAGAATCTTGATGGACGCTGCAGACTCTCTCCCAGTATATACATATATATAGGCTATCTTATGATCTCCCTTTGTGGTCAATAAATCATGACGGAAAATTCGATTTTGTGCGTATGCCCGGTTCCGGCGTCCAGTCACCAACTTTTCGCCGGTCGCTTTCTTCTCCAGTTTTCAGTTAATTTTTCAAATTATCACTACACGTCAAGTACCAATGTCTAAAGCAGAACTTAGTTTGGAAACCAAAACCATTACCTTATTGCCAGGTGATCATGTGGGGGAAGAGGTTGTTGCTGAAGCTGTGAAAGTTTTAAAAGCCATCGAGAGATCTACCCCTAAAAATATTCAGTTTAACTTTGAAAAACATTTGATTGGAGGCGCTGCCATTGATGCTACTGGAGTTCCATTACCTGATGAATCTTTAGAAGCTTCGAAGAGATCAGATGCTGTTTTGTTGGGTGCTGTTGGAGGTCCAAAATGGGGTACTGGGAAAGTGAGACCAGAACAAGGTCTTTTAGAGATCAGAAAGGAGTTAAACTTGTATGCTAACTTAAGACCATGTAACTTTGTCTCTGATAAGTTACTCGAGTTGTCACCATTGAAAGCTGAAGTGGTTAAAGGAACCAACTTTTGCGTGGTGAGAGAATTGGTGGGTGGTATTTACTTTGGTGAAAGACAGGAACAAGAAGACTCTGCGGATGGAACCTCTGCTTGGGACACCGAAAAATACACCGTTGCTGAAGTTACCAGAATCACCAGAATGGCTGCCTTCATGGCATTACAACATAACCCTCCTTTGCCAATTTGGTCTTTAGATAAAGCCAATGTTTTGGCATCTTCAAGATTATGGAGAAAAACTGTTGACGACGTGATTTCCAAGGAATTTCCTCAACTTACTCTCCAACATCAGCTTATTGACTCTGCTGCTATGATTTTAGTACAAAGTCCAAAAAAGCTCAATGGTATCATCATTACTTCTAATATGTTTGGTGATATCATTAGTGATGAAGCTTCCGTGATTCCAGGGTCTTTAGGTCTTTTACCTTCTGCATCTTTGGCTTCTTTACCAGATACCAACAAGGCTTTCGGATTATATGAACCATGTCATGGATCGGCTCCAGATTTGCCAGTTAACAAGGTCAATCCAGTGGCTACCATCTTGTCTGTTGCTATGATGTTGAGATTGTCTTTAGACTGCTTGGCTGAAGCTGAAGCTTTGGAGACTGCTGTTGGTAACGTAATCGATAGAGGTATTAGAACTGCAGACTTACGTGGACAAAGCACTACTCAGGAAGTTGGTGATGCCATTGCTGAAGAAGTCGAGAAAATCTTAGGCTCTAGTGCCTAAATTCTGTGATCTAGTGGACACTATAAAATTAGCACTTTAAATATATATTTCATCTTTATATTACATTATAATACTCATTATTGTTAACAAACATGATTTTTCCCTGGAGACAAGTTTCGTGATTCATTAAACATCGGAGAAGTCGATGGTACCATTCAAAACATCACTCAAATATGCCATAGATCCAAAATTTCCAATATAAAGATGGTTATTCAAGGTCTGAGAAGTGTCCTCCCTTTTTAATGTCGGAGATTTGGAGTCTTGCAAAAGCTCAGTAATGATGGTGTTTTCACTTGAAAATGAGTTATTCATATTTCCGGTATCAACATTCACTACTGGTGCAGCAAGAGAGCTCAATACTTCAAATCTAGGGGATCTCGACACCGAGTTATTATCAACTGAATAATATTCCTCCTCTGAGTTTGTAGCATCAGTATCTGGCTGTGTTGTATTATTTCCAAATCTCAGATTGTTTGCTTTTGAACTGGAGAAATTCATATCGATCTCTTTGCCGAATTCATCCACAAATTGAGATGAAGTTTGTGAGTCCTCTGCCTCCACTTGATTCTTGGAGCTTATTTTCGAGTTGAAAAATACGATTTGGGATCTGAAAGAATCCGCTGCACTCACATCTCTTATCTTATTGGCAAAGTTTGCATCCCTAGTGAAACTAGAGTTAATCGATGTGACTGACAAATCTTTGGAAGGCTTTGGGGGGTATTTCAATTTTGTAGATTTCTTTGTCTCTTCGATTTGGACCGGAATTGAGGAAAGGGAAGATTCTCTGGAAAATTGTACCCAGTTAGCCTCAAGAGGGTCGTCCACATAGTCATAATCAAAGCCATAAGCAAAAGTTCCTGCCATTCCAACAGTTTCCTCCAGAACATCTTTAATTGAGGCTGATACTGCATGTGCTGGACTCCCTTTTGAGTTGATTCTTTCTTCTGTTTCAACGTTTTCTTTAGCTTCTTCATCGAATATAGACTTTGTTGGACTTGGAAATTCGAAGTTGGATTTGACATCCAATGAAGCATTATGTCTAGTCTTCTCCTTGTATGTTTCTGATGGAGTTTTGGGTGTTTCTGGTAACTCTGTGCTCAATTTAACAGGTTGCAGTTCAACTTGAGGGAGTCCATTGAGAGTATCATCAGAAGAAGTAAACAATTCTCTAAAGGGCTTTTGGTCATATGGAATTTCAGGTTGCTGTAAGTTGTTCTGGGCTTGTGACTCAACCTCCTTCTTGTTAGGTTTTCGGACCACAAACTGCTTACGAGGAGACTTTTGTTCAACTGGCTGGATAATTCCTGGTACCACTTCTTCATATCTTTCCTGAGTTGGATATATATCTGCTTTGTTTTCAGGAAAGGGCTGCTCATAATCCCTGTTTTCTTGATGTTCATATTTGGCTTTTGAGGTATTATCGTTTTCAAAACGAGCTTGGTATACTGGTCTTGCAACCTGTTGAGCAAATTGTGGATGATCAACCGTTTGCGTAATGGGGCCAGTTATTGGTTGAACTGACGACTGAGCCTGTATAATGAGAGGTTGGGTATGATCAACATTGACCACATTGTTTCCTTCTTCAACTTGATCGAATTGTTGCTGATCGTAATTAATCTGATCTCCATTCCCTTCCAATTGTGATACATCATAGTGATGAACCGTTGCAGAGTCGGTGTTATCATCATCGAGTGTCGCCACATTCTTGTTAAGTTGCAAATTCTGGATTTGCACCTGGGGCTCTCCTTCATTAGTTTTCTCTAATTTAGGTGTTGGCCTGAATAATTCCTTGTATTCCACTGTGGCTTCTTCTTGAAGTTGTTCTGCTTTGAACTTTCGGCCGAAAAGCTTTCCAAAGAAGGAACGTCTCCGTTTAGACTTTGCCTTTTGTTCATTCTTTTCAAAATTCCTAACCTTCCTTGTGGCATCAACTGTTACGGTTTCTATAGGTATATCAGTTTTTAATTTGGAGTCTCCAACAATATGAAATCCTGCAACTGGTCCAGGTATATTGCCTTGTTGGTTCATAGAACTTACTCTCGACTTCATCATCTCACGAACTTCAAATCGGTTAAGTCTTTGATAGCTGAATAAGTAGTATTCTAAGTCCAACTGCAAACTCTTAATCATCTGCTCCGTCACTAATGAAAATGAATTGAAATAACAATTCATGTACATCTTCAAGGTGTCCAATAATGTATTTTGAAAATCTTCTTCTGGAACAATAGCGTCAAATTCCGGTCTTTTAGAACGGTTGAACCCAATCAATTGAACTCTTCCATCGTAAGTGTAAGAAGCAGTCAAAATAAGAAACAAGTGTTGATTCATCTCGAAATAGTGAGGAATCATTTCCTGTGGCATGTTCAACAATAAAATTATCTGGGACTTGGTGTTTTCGTTATCATAATTCGTGGCGGAATGGGCAGTCGAATAGAGATGTAAAGCTGACTTGTTGCTCCTGAATAAATGGAAAGGTTGATTCTTGTGAAGAACTTTGGCCTTATTTATCAACTCAATGACTTCATTTCCAGTCGTGAAGTTTCCGCTATTGCTATCACGCAAGATCTCGTAGTTTTTATTCATTTCTTGTTTGTTATCACCTTTGAAGCCCCTTCCAGTACAAGAAAAGAACCTCAAAAAATCTTCTTCACTTGAAGTTGAAAACGAAAAGGACTTATAAGTGGTAACAATCACATCAGTAATGGAACACCAGTGGCTGACTTCCATCCTTGGAAACAGAGACAATTTTGGTAAGGGCTTCTCATTTACCAACGAGTGCATTAAGACATCAGAGATTCTTAAGTTCAAATTACCATTGCTGTTGATATAATAATTATCATCAACTATTCTCAAGAACATTATGGTGTCGCTGAATATAATCAACACTTCATCATCATGATTGTTTTGGTTATTCGGTTTGACATTCTTCAATTCAAAAATTCCAATCACCTTTCTTGAGAGCCATCCATATTGTAACTCGGGTGGCCAGTTGGTAGCTAATTCGGTCAATAATTTACCAGTAGGAGTAAATATTCTATGCTGAGAATTGAATCTTTCATGGTCCTTTTCAATAGCTAGACTTTCGTCACCACCAAACGCATCAATTATGTCAACGGCACTCTTGTAATAGTAATCTAAAACTGATGGTTCCTCAAATTCTTCCTGCTCAAAGTTCTTCAATTTTGAAAACTCACTGGAAACCTCCTCGTATAATCGCATCAAGATTAACTTAATCTTAGGTAATTCCAACAATGAACCCGTTATCACGGAGTCAATATAGTTCTTGGAAAACTTACTTTTGTTTATGTTTGGATCTGCAAAGACCTGCTTTTCATATCTTCCGTAAAACTTGTTGAATCTTGATTTGAAGCTTTTCAAGTTGGCTTCATGCCTGATGAACGGTTTGTAAAAATATGGCAAAATCATTCCAAACACCTTAATCACCTCCACGTAACCAAAAGGTTTGGCTCTAGTCAAAGAATCATGAAGTACACAATTGATTCTGGTTACTTCATCGATTGTGGGGGGAAATATGTGATTGATTTTGACTATGCCTTGAGCATCCTTGGACTCTAACACATGAACTCTCAATGGGATGATGAAGTTCTGTAAAAGACCTACTAGACCCATGGTAAAATTGGTTTGAACAGTCAACAATTCGTCGGTGATTGTGGCAATCTTCAAGTTGTCAATAAACTTTGGCTTTTCGTAGTTAGATGTGTTAGGGACGTTATAGGAAGTTTCAAGAGTCTCTGGTGAGTATTCCAACAAAGGATCAAACAACTGGTCTAATTGGTCACCTAGTAGGCACACCAATCTGTTATTACTCTCAATGACTTTGGAATCGTTATTGGTGTTATTGTACACAGTATCGAGAACCAAAGACTTCAACGTGTGGTTTTGAATTACCCCCATTTGGAGTAACTTAAGACCAAACTCATTCGGCCTCTTATCTACCAAAAGGCTCAGTCTACTTGCCATTGCTCCAGCATTAGTCTCATCCCATCTCTTTTCTATTTCAAATTCCCCAGGATGATTCACAAGCTTATTGTAATTTTTCAAGAAAGTTACTGCTAAGGCTTTTCTAACCTTGGATTCTTTATGGATAGGTAACAAGTTTTCAATACTGGGATAGAATCTGGAGTCTTGGTTCAAGATTAAATCGTGGTAAACGGTGACCCCAAATTTGGTTAAGGATACCGTACAGATTTTATCTGATACGGGATTTTCATATACTGCTGTGACTATATGTCCAAAGAGACTATCATCGTAGCTTGAGAAATATGCAGCATTGGGGAAGATATTGATCCATTCTTCAGTACTCTTGGACTTGAACTCGCTATTCTTACTCAATTCCAATCTACCAGCGAGTGGATTTATGATTATGCTGTCCTCCACCTCATCAGTGGAATAGTGTTTGAATGAGATTCCTTCAGCTTGCTCGAGATTTTGTTCATCTCCAGAAGCTAGTCTCTGGTAAACACTCATGGTTTAAACGGAATATTGTAATTGTCAAGTTTCCAGTTGTTCTTTATGGTTGTCAAGTCCTACGGGGAAGAAAAGAAAAACTGTCGGTAGTTCACAAGCTGTTCAAAAAAAAAAACAAAGGAAGGGTTCACGAGATGAAAAGTAGTTAATGACAGCGAGTACTGATCTGAGAGAAGCGTTCCAAACGCACCTCAGCATTCTCATCGGGAGCGTCTCTGTGTTAATTGTGCAAGGTGTCCTTAAAACATAATATTTTTAATATTCCCATATACAGTAACTCATTAGCTATAAGCAGATAAAATATTCTTGCATACACACAAGGTGCACGATTTAGCCTCACACACGCAGTTAGCCCCCCCCCCCGGACTATGGTGAGGCCACGACTCCAGATTATCCGGAGAAAGTCACGGTCTTAGGATCTAGAGGAACCCCGTTACTATCGATATTATGCTCTCCAAATTGCAGTTTGGTATACTCTAGACGGGCCTCATCGAATGTGAGCAGCTTTTGCTGCATTAATTGGTAGATTGCAGCTTTGGCATTCTCTTCCAATCCTTGTCTATGGTCATTCGAGTTACCGCTTAAAATGTTAAAAGCATCACTATTGAGTCCGCTTTCGAGATCATCTTGAAACCCTTGTGACAAATTAGCATATCTCATTCTTCGTTTTGTTCGTAATCTGTCGTGAAATTCGGCAATCTTGTTCCTGAAATGAAATATAAGAAGGCATATAATAATTGTCAAAAGCAATAAAACATAGCTAGTTTTGGTACTTTTTAGTTTCGTTGTTCCAGTATATCCTTCAGGTGTCCCTTTGATATTGGCGTGTAGACTTTCGCCATCTTTCAATTCAAGTCCCATTTCTTTTTCAATTGATTCAATTGAATCGTTGTAAAGGAAGAATCAATTTAAGCTCACCATGCTGCGAAATGTGCAGCCTATTTATTCGAACTCAATAAAACTACAAAACTTTTTAAACGAATTACATGCTCCGTATTTGCTTGATTGGATGCTAAGTCCTTGTATGCATTAGGAAAAAAAGTATACTGCTGCCTCTTCCAAGTTTAATTGGCCATTTGATCATCTTGAACTTCAATGGCTTCCGGTTCTTCGGCTGTTGGTGCATCAATAACTTCATTATCCCCTTCCTCCATATCCACTTCTTCTGTTTCATTCTCTTTGGTCTCCATCTTGTAAGCACTTCCTGGTTTGTTGGCATAACTGATCTTTAAGTCCCTACCTCCATAATTATAACTGTTCAAGTTGGCAATTGACAATTCAGCCAATTCATCCAGTTCGAAACGAACTACTGCATTTCCCGAAGCCCTACCATGTGGCGCATACTGTATTTCGGCTCTTGTAACCTTACCTATCGTTTCAAATAATTCATATAAATCATCAACGGTGGTAACATATGGCAAGTTCTCGACATAAATGGTGTCTGACTTCAATCCATCTGCTATGATATCCTTTGTGAATTTGGTATTCTTGTCAACTTTTGGCTGTATAGTAGACTCATGTGTTCTACCTGGTCTAGTACTCAACTTTCTGCCTTCAATCTCATAATCAGCAAAAGTGTTCAATGCCAATTTGGCTTCTTCTGGAGTTTTAAATACAACTGTACCATAGCCCATTGATTTTCCCTTTTGATCGAGTCTAACATCAGCCCTCTCCACTTCACCGGCTTCTCTCATCAAGTCTTTTAATGCTTGCCAATTCATAGAATATGGTAGATTTCCTACGAATATTTCAGTTCCTGGCTCGGGAACTAAAGGACTTTGCTTGACTGAAGAAGTGTATCTTTCCCTAGAAGGTGGAGTCCTGTTACTAAACTTCTCTCCTGGTTGCTCCATAGATACCCTTTTCTCCTCAGGAGGAGGGTAGTCTTGTCTAACAAAAATTTGTCTTCCTCTATACTCGTAGTGATCGAATTTTTCAATTGCTGATTTAACCTCATCTTTGGAGCTGAACTCTACCGTTGCCATTCCTCTAGATCTCCCACGATTTGTAACAATATCAGCACGTCTAACTTTATACTGCCCTTTGAACATATCTTCAATGTCTTTAGGGCCGGCATCATAAGGAATGTTTCCAATGAAGATGGAGTTATCGTAGTTCCTTTCTGTTTTACTCTTGTACTCAATAGCAGCTTCTTCGGGTGTTGCATAACTCGTATATGAGCTATTATAACCTCCCCTGTTACCACCTCTAGTGCCAAATCCTCCACCTCTACCTCCACGACCCCTATAGACATTGCCTCTTCCACGCCCTCTGTAACTTCTCTCTGACCCGTAGTCTCTTCTTCCACCAGAAGTATAGGACTCTCCCTCTCTATCTCTGTTTCTATCCACGGGGGATCTTGACCTGTTTCTGACTGGAGAACGTGAGCGATCCTAGTAAAATTGTTAGCAAAATTCCTCTATAATCTGTGATTCGAGGTCGAATAACCTCAACCTTGGGAAAAAATAGCATTTCGAACTGAAACTAAGCTTTCGCCAATTTCAAGTCAAAGGCAGTATCTTCCTTCGGCACATTCATACTTAACATACTCTTGAATAGTCGTCAATGTCCATGTCTAGTGTCTTCCAGCGTAATTTTCTAACTTTAGTTGTTGAAAAAGTGCGAGGTCTTTTCAACATCAAAGCACCCACACGCTACGCACGACTATCTCGTAAATTCTGCCCTATATAAGGGGACAAACCTGCTTTCGAGAGGAATCTAAGTCGACATACTTATGTTTGGTGTTCTTATATTACA
Organism: Yamadazyma tenuis; assembly: GCF_029203305.1. NCBI lineage: Eukaryota > Fungi > Ascomycota > Pichiomycetes > Serinales > Debaryomycetaceae > Yamadazyma > Yamadazyma tenuis. The sequence goes on from NC_089463.1 coordinate 899,095, forward strand.
TTATTGTACACTAGAGGCAATCTAACTCTTTTCTGGAAATGGTAAAACTAATCTTCTCTCGACTTCAGTTTCCTTGTTGGCTTCTTCTTCCCCATCAAACTTCAATTTGACAGTAGTATCCTTCTTGGTACCAACTACCATTGCTGGATAGAAAGTGGTGGTTTCTGGGTACCGAGCAAGAACTTTAGCTCCATATGTATAATTTGGTAGGATCTTTGGATTCAGAGCAATTTCTGCTTCGGGAACTATCAAAATCACTTCTCTGTAGTTCGCTTTGAAGGTTTGTCCAGGGTTGTTATTCTCATCTGGTTCAGGATCTCTAACTTCAAACTTAACTCCATCACCAATTATTTTCGTCACCTCACACTGAATCCATTCTTCGGAATGTCTGTTCCTCAATTTGTACGCAACTTCTGAACCAACAATGATAGGTTCTGACCAGTTTAGCTTCGACGTATGGAACAGTCTTCCAACCTTCTTCTGCTTTTTGGTGTTCGATTTTGAAACAGCCTTATTACCGGGAGTAGAGGTTGACAATGTGTTTGTTTCGATCTTAGCGGTAGAACCTCTGGATTGCCTGGTATTTATTGCACTAGAATGTTTCTGAACACTCGTTATAAGAATCTGAAGATTTTGCTGGCATGTTTCAATAAGTCTTTTGGCAGTTTCGATGTTGCTCTTATGGTCTGACACCTCTTTGACTAACTTCTCTAACTCTTCTTCGGAGGTTGGTATCTTGCTAGGATCTGATAAATAATCGGCGTAAATATTATCAAAGTGGGTTGATTCATTGGTATTACACACGTCTTGAAGTGAAGCCGTGATAATATTCCAATGCCCTTCTTCCAGCATCTTGGCTTTGATTGTTGAAACTTGGATGTAGTCGCGCAAAAATATATTAACGATGATTAGCATTTAATGATTTCCGAGACGTTATTGGTGGCAGCCTCAACCTTGGAACTTTGGGCAGACTACAAGCAATTAGCATATACAAGGAGAAGAAACTCTATATCACGACTATCTTTTGACACGGTAGCTTCTAATTTTATTGATTATTTTGCCGGCATAATTTTCAATATTGGCTGTTACACAAACCTAATACAACTCCTTCACCTGCAAAGATATCCGGTTCATCCCACGTTACAAATATCAATATTATTTGGCAATATTGAAATCCTTAAATTCATTGTTGCCATTGGTAGCCTATTTCAAATGCTTAAATATAACCACACAAAGCACAAAGATCAAGATTTCAGCTTCGTTTGCAAAACTGTTTTGATTATCAATTTGGCAGTGCTAGGTTATATTATATACAATACGTATTCACATCGATATATGCTCAATTCATTGGACACATTATGGTACGTGTGGTTCTTAGGTCAAGAGTTTAAATTTTTTAAATATTATCCTCAGCTAATAATGAATTGGGCATCAGACTCGAGTTTTTGCATGTCAAACGAATCATTGAATATCAGAATTATGGCTCTTTCACTAATGACAATTGGACATATTTCATTGAGCCATTATGTTCAGTGGTTTGATTCACCGGTCAACTACTACCCAGGGATATACCTTCTCTCAAACATTCCGGTTGTAATACTTTTGAAATTGCAAAAGCAATATTGGTACTCCAAGAAAGAATATAAGGAATTAGGAGAAGAGGTATGAATGTTTTATAGGTTTTTGCGCTGGATTGAATGCATATTTACATTGGTTTATGATATGAAAACTATAATTTTCCACCTATGACTTTCAAGCCAAGATGAACTCCGTAGCTTATTTGTCTATCTTCAGAAACCTTTTTTATGGGCCTCTCTAAAATATCCTCATCATTTTCGTTCTTCTCATAGCCTATTACTTTAGGTTCAAACTGCTCCAATTCCATTGGATGAGCGTACTTCAACAAGTTATCGACTTCTTCCTTCATTTTCTTTTTCAAGCCTTTATTCTTTGTGATTAATATAGCGTTGCTTTCTAAATCCAAAGAATAAGCTCTCTTTGTGTAGTTTGATGATCCTATAACAGTTATCGAGGGTAAATCTTCATCTGGAACAGTAATCCAGATCCCCTTGGCGTGGTAAGACCAACCCCCTGGTGTATTGACTACACCATTACGCCATTCGTACAACTTAATCAAGTTATCTTTAGCCTTAGCTCTTATATCTTCCAAAAACTTCTTAGCAATCAACAAGTACGCTTCGGGTATATAATATGATACCCCCGTAGACTTATAGAAAGAATTTGCCTTTGCACTGGCTGTTATTATTGTTCCTTTAGCCACGCCGTTGACTAATTTTTCCTGAATCTCTGGCAACAAATTGAAGTATCCTGCTGTAAACCACCACTTTATGGTGGGCGAATCCAAGAAAGTAAGAAGTCTCAATACTGAGGGTTTCTCTGTGGAAATGTCATTCCTGGGCTGTAATAATGGAGAAAACTGAGAAATTGGATAGACAATTGTGTCATACTCATCAGAGTCATTGAATTCCTCGAAGTTCTTGAGATCCTGCTGCTTCAACAAGGGTTCCAACATAAATGACGTGTCACTAATAAACCTTGCATGGTTAACGTGAGGTTCACAGGTTTTGTTACTAGTAGGCCAGTCCATTCTAAATCCACTTGGGGTGTTGGTGGATGGTAATATTTGGTAACTTATTGAGCAAATACTATCATGAATCTTTGAATAGTATTCAGTCAACTTCCTGTTACTGAAAAGATAATAACGATCTTGTCTATCAGTAAAGTAGTCCTCAGATAAGTTTGCGCCACTCAACATGATTTCATCATCAAACCCATATAATTTCATATGCTGCAAGCCCCAAGCTTCGTTGATTCTCTTTGGTGCCAAGCTCTTGGTGAAGCCTTTCAAATGAGGAGTGTGATACATTCTTATATCCACCCTATGCTTTCCAAACTTCTCCACAAGAGGAACTAATAAGCTAGCGGAACATGGTTGATGAGGAGCTTCTCTTGTCCCCCTTAAAGCGTCGGTCAAAATGGACACCGTTAAATCCTCGTTTAGCTCAAGTGCTTTCTCGATAGTCCCTACCAATTCATGTTGAGTTTTTCCAACATATAAGGAGCTTAAAAAAACCCTTTGTTTAGCGGATAAGATTTTCTCCTTTAAAGTGGAATAGAACTGTTCTGGATCGTTCAAAATAAAGACATCGTTTTGACTGATGACAAAACGAGGACAAATTGCATCTAACTGCTTAAATATAGCTTGTAATCTAGGGTGGAACTTTTGCGTAACCTGATCTTGAGGGATGTTGTTTGTAGACACTGCCAGTAAATGGATATGATTTCTACCAAATACGTAGTTGTACACTGACAGTAACATGCTTTTACGAATTGGAACCTTTCTGATAATACTACTGATCATATAACCAAAAAAACACAATAGTACAACAAGTACGGACGTTTCTATGTGGAAATGAAACAACTTTCCTGAGCTTTTGATTTTTTCGTCTCGCCGAGCCCACTAGATTTTTGTGCGTATTTTCTAATGCCCTGTTATGTTGTAGCAGGGCAAAACTGTTGTACTTGAAAATGATTTGACTGGGGAAGTAAACTTAACTTGATTCCAAATTGGAAATCTTTGAACTGTGATCACAGCTTTAAAGAAAGAAAAATCAAAACAAAAGAAAGTCCTTGACCTATAATGAACCTTTTATAATAATTTCCTTATCAGGGCATTGTTCGTGTGGTTTATTGTATGAAGGAGAAAAAACCTGAGCCTCATAGCGTCCCTCTTTTTTTACTCATGGGGAAATACTACTTAAACTTTTCTATTGGTTAACTATAGCTATTTACAGGTTAAGGGTCATTGGTTGTTGATCCTGAAATATGAATTGCAATAAGCTGCAAGCTCAGTGCTTTCCTTTGGCAGACTTAAATAAGATAATGTCACCATCCTCTACTACGTGGTCTTTTCCATACCTATACTGAAGTCCTTTGGCTTTTAATTCGCTCTCATTAACTTTCTCATTCTTCTCCGCTAACTTGATCACGTCACTGTATTTGTATACCTGAGCTGCTATGAAGCTGTCTTTAAGGTCATTGTGAATTACTGCAGCGGCATCAGCTGCACCTGTTCCCCTTTTTATCGTCCATTCTCTTGCCTCTTGTGGACCACATGTGAAATACGATATCAAACTCAAAGAGTCTCTCATTTCTTCAACAACCCCATTTAATCTATTCAGCTCAGTATCCTCTTCTTGTGGATTATCTAATTTGTCATTTTCGTATTGAGCACAAATTAACATGAGCTTGTCGTTGGGACAATTTTCTTGCAACCAAACTTCAATATCCTTCTTAAATTCGGTATCATTTCTTAAATAGTCTTCTTTATTGACATTCAACAAATATACTGTGGGTTTAATGGTGAGGAAATTATACTTTCTGGTCATTTCGACGGATTCGATGTCTTTGAACTTGAATGTACCGATCTTCTTGCCTTCATACAACATCTCTTGAAATTCTTCCAAGAGTTTCAATTCTTTTTTCATCTTATCAATCGGTTGATTTGGCTTCTTTATGGTTTTCTCGAGCTTGTCTATCCCACTTTCCACGAATTCTAAGTCTTTCAAAATTAATTCATCCATAACGATAACCAAATCCCTCACTGGATCTACATTATTCTCTATGTGTATGATGCTGTCATCCCTAAATCCTCTAACAATCTGAAATATCCCATCCACTTGTCGAATATCCTCTAAGAATTTGTTCCCAAGGCCTTCTCCATTGGACGCATTTCGAGTTAATCCAGCAATATCAAATATTTTTAGACTGGTAGGAATTTTTTTCTTTGATCCATATAGTTTTGATAGCTTATCTAATCTTGTGCTTTGAACTAGGATTTTGCTTTCCTCCGGTTCAATGGTTGCAAATGGATAATTGGCAGGATTGCCTAACTTAGTTTTGGTGATGGCTTGGAAAAAGGTAGATTTACCCACATTTGCAAGGCCTACTACTCCCAGTGACAAGTTGTTGGAATTTCTACTTGGTAGCCTGTTAAAATCTATGTCACTAACTTTGGGCTTGAACCTAACCCAAGTTGTGGTGAAAAGTCTAACATGGTTCATCCTAAGGTTTAATTTTTTCAATAGGTGGAAAATAATGAGACTGCAAAAATAAAATACATATTTGGAATGAACCTATTATAAATACTTTACTATTTAACTTCAAATTTGAAAGCTAAAACGGTTTGAAAATACAAAAATCCTGAATGTGGTGGGAAGAAGAAACTTCTGACTTCTTCTGGTCTACCACAGAAAGAAGTAAAACATCTTCATGACTCAACTCCTTCAATAATTCTTCCTCAGAGGGATAACGGAGAGAGTCCAAGAAGTCCTGCAATTTTGATCTTAGATTTTCAATCATATAATCAACATTTGAGATTTCTGACTCTGACAGAGATGGTGATATTTTAGAATGGCCTGTGTTCATTTCAGCAAAACAACTTCTCTTCTCAATGTCTTCGATAATCGAATCAGTGGAATCTCTCTCTGATGATTCACGAGAAAAAAACCTCGATCTCTCAGGTGAAAGACAACACCTATAGTGTTCATCTTCTTCAATCCCACTCTTCGCTTTCTCTGTATGTTCTTCTTGTGAGAAGTTACTATGGTTTAAAGTAGTCTTTGTTTTCTTGGATTTCCTAGGTTTCTCACATCCATTCCTTTCATCATCTGCTAAATTTTTTTCAGAGTCTTCTTCTTGACTAGTTTTCCCAATGGCTGAAAATTTACAAAGCCTTAACTCCTCTTGTGGATAATCTTGAGTATTCATCCCTTTCATACTCCAATCTGCCGTATTGGCTGTGTGGAGGCCTTCACTTGCATCGGAGCAGCTTGGTTGGGAATCCTGACCAAGAATCTTACACATCATTGTATTTGTCTTCGAAATTATTAATACTATTGGAGGCCCTTCCTTCTTTTTATGATGAACTATTGTTATGTTGCACATGAGCAAATATGGTCATTTCGCAGCCACTGAGCATGTACGCCTCTGAACTCAAAAGTTGGGGTTCCATGAGTGATGTCAACTTAACCTGGACTTGCAATCAATTCCCCGTCAATCACGATTGGAAAGCTGTACAAGAATTCTGGGGTGACACCTTCGAGCGCATCATTCTCAAAGATCAACACAAGACACATGAGCCTGCTTAATCTATAAAAATGTAGACGTGCTATGTTAGTTAATACTCGTTGAAATTCGAGGTCTTCTTTGGGGCTTTCAATGATACTACCATCTTACACTATGTTTGGTTTCGCTATTATAATTAATTTACACTCTCACAATAAACGTTAGCGTTGATTTAAAGGCACATTAGGCTTAATTATTTTGTTGGTATATTGGAATAAACGATCTTGGATTGCTGAATGCCAACGTAAATAAAGTAAATAAAGTAGAAGAAGGCGTGAATCAATCTTGCACGCCCCAGTAAGACCAACTTATCCCTTCTAATTTTGGCACATTAATAAGACTATAAAGCGGGAGCTTCTACGTAAAGGTCTGAAATATAATTTGTTAATACACTCATACTACAGACATAGTGTTTACATTACCATTCTTCTAATACGGAACCACATTCAACAACCATAAGAGGACACAATGGGTTATCACTTCATGCAAAATGTTTATCCATATAATTTATCTGCAGGGGTAACATACAAGAAGCGTGTCCGTGATAGTTTAGTGGCTAGAATCCCCGCTTGTCGCGCGGGGGACCGGGGTTCAATTCCCCGTCGCGGAGCTCCTTTTTTTTCAATGGTGTCTTTTGGAATCTTTATGTTAGTACAGTGTTTTCAGAATGAATAGTGCACCTTCGTGATTAGGATGTCGCATTTATATACTTTAAATTTCGTTCTAGCATGAATTTAATATCGCCTGGGACAGATATGAATGCCGGAGTCTCCGAATATGAATATCGCAAGTACTTACAGTAGAATATCGTTGAGCTGGAAGCTGAAGAAAAGTTTACGTGGTGCTAAACTGCGTTTAAAAATCAAACTTTGGGAACGCCAAAACCAAACGAGTGCAACTTTGAGAACAAACTTCAAAGATCAAATCATTTTAACTTTGTGAATTACCTCAGTTATTGTCTGATGTTGATGCTACACGTCGAGATCAGTGTGTAATTTTGGTCAATTATATTTATAGTGGAATCCATTTATGATGCGGTATCATACTTACACTGTGATGGAGTTTCGAGCAGTAATTTTCAGTCTCAGGTCGCATTAATCTAAAGCACTAAAATTTTTCACAAATCGTATAAAGCGTTAGTCAATGTCATTGTTCAAAAGCACAGTTGGTATTCTTCGGGGCAGCTTGGGCGGTGGAAATGACTGCATAGGTTATATCATCAATTTGACCCAGAAACGTAATGCTACAAAAAGAGCTTCAGGTTCTAGAACTAATAAAAATGACTCAGCTGGTAGAAGATTGGGTCCTAAAGTACACGAGAGTAACTTTGTCAATCCAGGTCAGATTATAATGAGACAAAGGGGAACAAAGATTCATCCAGGTGAGAATACTGGTATTGGTAAAGACCATACCATTTTTGCTTTAGAGCCTGGTTACGTGAGGTTTTACTATGATCCTTTCCACCCATTAAGAAAATATGTTGGAATTGCATTGAAAGAAGACTTAACACTTCCAACTCCTCATTTTAGTCCTCGTGTCAGAAGGTTTGGCTATGTGGAGATCAGCGATCCTGTTGAAGCGAAAACTGAGGAAAGCCGCATGTCGAGACAAGAATACTTACAACAACCAGAGTTACAAAAGATTCAAGCTAGAAACTTGGCCAAAGATCAGGAGTTAATTAAAAGAATCACAGAGCAAATATCAACTTTTTTAAAGCTAAATGATGCTGAGAAAATTGAAACAATCTCAAGCACTTTGTTACATGTCCACAAGTTGACAAAATTAGGTCTTTCAGTGGAGGAAGCCAACTTGCAGACCAAGTTCAACTACCTCTATGAGCTTAAATTGCGTTTGAGAAGAGGTGAAATAGAAGAAGGTTACTTCTCTGAATTAAAGGACAAGTACATTGCTTTAGTCGATTTGGTGAACAGCAAGATTACCATAGATATCAATGGTGGTTTGTGTCAGTATTTGTCTCCAGAACAACGCTCTGGTGAAAGAATCAACATTATTTCCAGATTAAATAACTTCAAAGACAAGTTGATTTCCCAATCGGATCAACAAGTTATCAAAGATTTGATCAAGGCCCCTCTAATTTTCACAAAAGTTGAACAAGCGTCTTTGGAAAAGGAATTCTTACCATCAATTTTACCAGAAACTGTAGAGGGGACTGTGGTTACCGATGTCAATACAAAGAAGGTACCTAAAAATATGTTTATTGTCAAGAAGTTTGACAATGATACTAGACAGGTCAAAGTCATTGGAAGAACAAGGGAAGCATTCTTAAAATAACGATCATTGTAAATATAACATTTGTACATAGACTCAGTATAACATTACCTAAATGCGCGTCGAGAAAAAATTATGTGTTGATTTCTTTAGGATAAGTTCAGAACAGATGGAAAACGTTTTGGATCAAGTTAAAGATACTAAAGTGTATCAGGAGTATCAGAAGTTGGGTGTGACATATCAGAAGCTCATCGATCAATCCGTTCCCCATAAGTATTACCGGTGGGGTCTTTTTGGTGGTGTTTTGTTTATCTTTATGGTACGTATTCTAGTGTCTCAAGGATGGTACATCATTTGCTATGCTCTAGGAATCTATCTATTGAATATGTTGTTAGCTTTCTTAACTCCAAAGTTTGATCCTTCATTGGAACAAGAAAGAAGAAGCGAATCTATTGAAGAAGGTTTAGGGGAAGATGATGACCCTGCTGAAAACGAAGAAGAATTCAGACCATTTATTAGAAGATTGCCCGAATTCAAGTTTTGGTACAATTCCACAAGAGCTGTCATACTTGCCTTGATTACTTCTTTCTTTTCCATCTTCGATATTCCCGTGTTTTGGCCTATTTTGTTGATGTATTTCATTATTTTGTTCACCTTAACTATGAGAAAACAAATCCAACACATGATCAAATATAAGTATTTGCCATTCGACTTTGGTAAGGCCAAATACAAGCCAAGAACCTAAAAGTTGGCGAAGAAAGAAAACATCTCAGTTGTAACATAACTCACCTAGAAATTCCAATATAGCTTTCGGGACCTTTTCACGGTTTAACTCATATTCTTTGCAATAATAAGTAGGGTATATAGTTTACGATGAAGATGACATGTAAAGATACCAATACTTCTGAGTGTCTAATAAACATTTTTAATATTTGTTAGTTTAGCAAATGGCATAGATTTCTCTCAAAAAATGCATGCTACTCGTTTTCCGCCGCGAACGATCAATCCTTGAACATTTTATTAGCGGAAGCCCCTATCTCGAAGATAAGATCCAATCCAATTATGAGCAGAGCAGAGATTGATCTTCAAACTAGTGTCAAGAAAGCATGCAATCAAGAGGAGGTACCTCCTAAAAGAAAGCATGTTAGAGCTTGTATTGTTTACACATGGGACCATAAGAATTCAAGAGCTTTTTGGCACGCAATCAAGATTCAACCTTTGCAAAGTGATAAAGTTCAATTGTTCAAAGCATTGGTGATGATTCATAAGATCTTACAAGAGGGTCACCCTAATTCATTAAAAGATGGATATAGAAATAGAGAGTTCATTAGCTCCTTGGGTTCAATATTTCCTTCGAGCGAGTCGAGTTACGGGAGACTTATTAATCAATATGTCAAATACATTTTGAAAAAGTTAGATTTCCACAGAAACAATCCTAGCTTCAATGGAATGTTTGAATACGAGGAGTATATCTCATTAAGAGCTGTTAATGACCCAAATGAAGGCTATGACTCTATCCTTCAATTAATGGAATTGCAAGATGCTATTGAGGACTTTCAAAAGCTCATCTTTGCCTCCATTAACCAAACCCCCGATAACTTGTGCAAGGTCAGTGCATTAGTCCCATTGATTAGTGAAGCATATGGTATTTACAAATTTTGTACTTCTATGTTGCGAGCAATGTACCAACAATTGGGAGACGACGATGCCTTGCAAGCATTGTTTGAAAAATTCGATTCACAACATTTTGTTTTGAGAGACTTTTTCACTGATTGCAACTCAATTAAGTTTTTGACTACTTTAGTCTCCATCCCGAGATTACCGAGCTCTCCTCCAAGCTTGAAAGTTGGTGACGGTGAAACCAGCATCTTGAGACCCAAATCGAATGGTACCGAAAGTTCTACTCCACAAATTTCGTCTCAACCTACTTCGACATTTGTTCCTCCTCAAACGCCCCCTGCTTCTGACCTGATCTTTCTCCAACAAACAGGAGTTTTCGACCAGCAGTTAGCTGAACAACAAAGGTACCAGCAAGAATTAGAAGCTCAGCGTCAACAGCAACTTCAGGATCAATTATCGCAGCAGCAGGCATTTCAGCAACAACAACAAGAACAACATCAAAGGTTCTTACAAGAACAACAAATGTTACAGCAGCAACAAACTCAGCAGCAGCAATCACGCGTTACAGAATTGGAGCACGATTTAATCATGTTTAAGAATCAGTATGACAATGACCAGCTGTTATTGCAACAGTATGATGCTCGAGTGAAATCTCTCGAGAATGAGTTAGTTCAATTGAATGAAAATGCAACTCAACAAGTTGCATCAAAAGATGAACAAATCAGAAGTCTTGAGGAACAGATTTCTAACTGGTCAAAGAAGTACGAATCTTTAGCTAAATTGTATTCAAAATTGCGCCAGGAGCATTTGGATCTATTGTCCAGATTCAAAAAGATCCAGCAGAAAATCAGCAGTGCTCAAGAATCGATCCAAAAGAGAGAAAAATTTGAAAAAGATTTGAAAGCCAAAAACCTTGAATTGGCTGATTTAATTCGTGAACGTGATAGAGCAAGGTTAGACCTCGATAGATTAAGAGGATCCAAAGACCAAGAAATTCAGAAACTTCAAGCTGAATTGAGAGAATTGAATGTGCAAGTCAACGAAAGTGGTAAGTTGCAATCAATGAACTTGTCTACGATTGTGTCGAGTCACCAAAAGGAATTAGAGAGCCTCAAATCTCAATTGAGGGATAGAGATGCTAAATTAAGCCAATTATCTCCAGAGTCATTGCAGGAAAAGCTCAGAGAAAAAGAAATTGACTTAGAAATCGCCCAAGAGTCATTGGAAAGTGCTTTGAATGAACTTGCTCTATCAAAAAATGACCAGGAGGATATTGTGAATGCTGAAATTGATCAAATTCTTTTGAAAAATATAGAGAAATTTAGGTCTTTGATTGATTTATTTTTGAACAACAGCATTAAAAGAATTCAAACTACTAGGCATGAATTGGATTCATCTGTACAAGCAGGAAACTTAAATGCATCCCCTGAGTATGTCTTATCTATCATCGAAGCTTGCTCTGACCTTGCCTCTGACTTTGCCAGTGTTGTCAACGGATTCATAGTGGACGGAAAGAGCTCATACGAAGACGATTCTAGCTATTCTGCTATTATTTTGACAAGTTCAGAGTTGACCACTACTCTCAATGATCTTATGCTTAATATTAAAGGAGTTTCTAGAACTGTTTCGCAAGAGTCAGAAGGTGAGATTTTGGGATTATTTTCGGATGTGTTAGATGATACTGAAGCTTACTTGCATCATATCACTTCCAAGGAATTAGAAAAATTCAAGAACGACGATGACCGGATTGATAGGGTCATTGATTCTAATTTGCAACTCCAACATAGTTTGCAAGGACTAATTGCATATGTGGAAACATTAAGGTCCACAAAGGGAATCAATTTCACCCTGAAAAACTTGGATAAGATGGTTGATGATGAAATGCTTCAAACTGCTAAAACTGTACAGACCGCGTCAAAATTTTTGGCTGACCTTATGTCGAATCCAAAAATCAAAAGTGAAAACTTGGAAGTTCATGGTGCCATCTTAAGTGCTGCCCAAGCAGTTATTGAGGCTGTATCAACACTTATCAAGGCTTCTACAGAGTCTCAAAGAGAAATTGTTAGCAAAGGAAGAGGTTTACAAACGCGTACTGAGTTCTACAAAAAGAACAATAGATGGACAGAAGGTTTGATCAGTGCTTCCAAGGCTGTAGCTGGTGCTACAAATATATTGATTCAGACTGCAGATGGTGTTCTTCGTGAAAGCAATTCTCACGAACAGTTAATTGTTGCTTCGAACGAAGTTGCAGCTTCTACGGCCCAGTTAGTAGCCGCATCAAGGGTTAAAGCTAATTTCGTGTCTCAAACACAGGAAAATTTGGAAACTGCTTCTGTTCTTGTATCTGGTGCATGTAAGTCGTTGGTACATAAAGTTCAGGATTTGATGGAAACAAATGATTTTTATCCAGATGATTTGGATTTGAGCAAGTTAACCCCGTACGAAGGTAAAACTGTTGAAATGGAACAGCAGGTTGAAATATTGAAGCTTGAGAATATGTTAGGTGCTGCTAGAAAGAGACTAGGAGACATTCGTAAGCATGGTTATAGGGATGATGTTAGCGACGATGAACGCTAATTGCTTGTTTAGCTCAGTAGATTGAAAAGTTAGTTGTTTTGTCTTTAAGTTAACCTCTTTGCCTCTAAACTCTAAAATGACTTCCAGCGATTTTGCTATTAAGGGTGTATTCCATGATGGAATAGAACATTGCTAGTAAAAATTGCATGAGCTTTTCTGAATCATCGGACGGCACTGCTTTTTGATCAAAAATCGGGTTTTGCACGTCGCTTTTATTTATGAAAACTGGACCACACTCCTGCAATTTATTATATAGAAATTACGGATACACCTACGAAACCTTTATAATATGTGCATTTGAAATAATATTTCTGGAAAATGTGCTAGTGATTGAAATAAACAATCATGACTCTTCAAGACACAAGTAAACTCTTGTTTAATCTGGTTGATTTTGTAAAATATGTAAAAATTGCAAATTCAATAGTTCTTTTGTCTACTTAACTTTCGTTGTTAAGTACTTTTATCCAACATTTTTGAAGTAGTTTTTGTAGTATTTTTAAATCTTGCTTGAGGATTCGATCCCAATCGTGTTGATATCTTACAATTATGTATGTAGAGCATCTTACTACAGGCTTCCTCTCTTTGGCCATTGGCATTAAAATTTCATTCACTCGCTAGTTTAGTGTCCAGTCCAATAAGTAGTATGTCATTTTGGTTGCAAAACATATATATGCTCAAATACACCCCTCCTCTCATGGATGGGTCACGTCCTCCCTTATCTTAGAAGATACCTTGGCCGTTACTATCATAACTTGCTGAAGTATCGCCACTCATTCTTTCATATGAGCATGGTTTCTCTTGATCTGATGGAGGGTATCATCTGATCTTGCTAACCCCATTGCAATATACTCTTCGATATCGGTCGCTGAAGATTGCTACTGACCAGCAGTCCCATTAGTTGCATAATACCGCTATGCGGTTTCATAAGATAGGTGCGAGAACCTAATGAGCAATGACGAGGAGCCTAATAAAATAGTTGGCGATATTGATATAGCACAAGTGTAGTTAAGTTGCGCACAAGCAGCATGGGGGTACTGATATATGAGAATAAAATGATGCAGTCAGCCTGGATGAATTTTTACTAGTAGCAGATACACAAGACAACAGGACCTAATTCCCTAAAACTTACCTTCGGATAAGATTGTTAGCATATTATGATGCAGTCTTTTTTGGGACCAATGCTACAACTTTATTATCCGAATATTGCATTGTTGGTTTTCAATTAGTATAAAGATTACCAAGAATATTCTATTACACCTACAAGATTCTTAGTCATAATATTCGTCGTGTATCTAAAAATGAAGATAATACCCATACATACAGCCTTTTCAGTAATTTGTGAGGAATCCAAACCCTCGTCACTTTATGAAGCTGAGATATAAACTCCAACTCATACACTTTAAAGACTTAATAAATCATCAATTGTTGGTGTGATACCTATTCTCATTTCCATAATGCTGACAATCTTCAAGTTTTAATCAACACCTAACGAAAATTCTATGTAATCAATCTGCCATTATAGTAGAAACTACATTAGAAAAGATACACTCCAGAATGACCAGTGATATTCAATACCATAGTAGGTACTTTATTATTAACTCAACATGCTACTTAAAAGCAACGCTATGGTCTGAAAGCATGCTGATGCTGAGCCAAGCGATGAATCAACCTAGTATAACCAACTAGTATAACCATAAGCAGATCCTTCACCTCTTAAGTCTATTAAAAGGTACCTTCCCACTAGAAACAATATGATGATCATCGGCATTATAACACTACAGAAAGCTAACTCAAGCTGTACATCAATAAGAACTATCAAATCGAAACACTTCAGGCAGAACCACTAATGCTCTACAGGGTGATATCCCAAGATTAAAGAGATTCACACATAGAGACCTCCAAAAAGGACTCAAACTTTCTGACCCATACACTATAGCTTTCATCAGTTTGCTCAGAGAAAGCTAATGAACATATATGTGTCTAGTAGAGAGTATCAAGTTGAATTGAGAAGAATGCAGTAAAGAAGTCTGAACAACATGAACCAAACCTGAGTCTTTCTATGTATGTGGCAGGGTCAATACAGTGTAAAATTATGGCTCCAATAAGCCAAAAAACTGCAGTAAGTTCATGAATAAGTACTTCTGAAGCAAAGACCAGTTATGCTAAGCATAGCCAAACTACTATAACGGACACAGTGCTCAGGAATGTGGAAATAGTGAATTAGTTCAGAATTAGTGCACTGAAACTGCTATGAATCATGAAAACTTACTCTGCTAACACACCAAACAAAATAATCGAAAAGAATACAATACATAATACATATACTTAATGTCAAATCAAGATGTCATTATTTGAACCTTAGTCCCATCGTCGAACTTTGTTCTAAATCTTATAGATTCACCAACAAGATAATTTGGACTTTGGCTTGTTACGTGATTCCAGCTTTTTCAATTTCGAAATAGGGAACTAGGACTTTAAAACTGAATCTCACTGAGCACTAAAATCAAAATTATTCATTCCCAGTTTAAATTTTTGTGAAAGAAAATACCAATTCATGGTCAACACTATTTAAGTAGTGGAGGACTGATATGACGATGGATGGTGAATGATATCCAGTCAAGCAGTCTTGTTAGGTACATTACTAACGCACACCTATTAAACATATAGTGTGAAGCGGAATTATTAAAGACTAAATGTGTTAAGTCTAATTCTTACTTTTATTTAAGGTGGTTGAAATTCCACCCACTATACATGAATCTATACAGTAAAAGGTTTTCATATAAATATCCTATTTGTGTGCGAATGTAAGTAATACTTACGTTTCAAGATATTAAAATAAAGTGGAATGGTCACTTCAAAATACAAATCTTGATCAGTATCATCAATGAGTTTATCTTTTTATTTATTCAACTTTCTTGAAATCCGTTGAAAGAACAAGGTTGCCAAACATAGGATAATATAGTCAAGAGATCTTGTTGATCTAAGACGTTTAGTGAATATTTAGTGAAAAATAAGAAAATTTTTGCAAGGTTGAAAAGGGAGGCAAAACGAAATAACATGGACAATACCTTTATTAAACAAGCATTCGGTATTACCAATTAAATTAAAAATACAATCCGAATTTATTGGATTCGAAATGCTAAGCATTTACTGATATTAAAGGCTAGATTGTAGAAAACTAACACACAAAGTCATAACCCATATCTATACGTGTTATATAATTAAATAATTTACAAGAGAGCATACATAGGATTTTTAGTATTAAAGAGAATGGATACGGGAAGACATTGCAGAACATTTATTATCTTAAATTGTGCAATTTCAGTTTCAGTTGAACTATCGCATTCAATGTAATGTACTAGAACTAATGAATATATCAAAGTACTACACACAGAACTAAATAAATGCACGCGTTAATACGAACTACTGATTCTTAATTATATTATGTATATTTTGAAGAAAGCTCGAAGAATTTAACAGACATATTTTGCTAGATGTATACAAAAATTTTTGTGTGTGATAGTTGCACCTAAAAATATTGTAGATGAAAGCAGGTTTGAGGTTTTTGCTTTTATTACTTTTGCTTGGCTTTTAAACAATAAGCATTCGATGAATTTTACCATCTGTTTGGATGCAATAAGGATTATTCTGGCAACATTCAATTATTCAAGTTTTTCTTGAAAATTATTGAATATTATCCTAGTATTTTTGTTTATTAGAAATGAACTTGATAGCTGGGCTTGTAACAATATAAGGATCAAAATTTTATTTTTATGTTCCACTAATGATTTCAACAAAATTGAGAATTATCTCTTGATAATAGGATTAGATATATTCGCTAATAGTAAATTTTGGGATTTTTTTGTAAACATATACCTCATAATTTGTGTATTAAACTTTTGTATGTTTTGTCCTCTTTTTGCAAGCAAAAGTAACCACGAATGCCAATACAAACTGAAAGGTTTTCCAACTATTCTGAATAGATAACCAATAAAAGTATCTTCTTTTAGATGCGGTGACATATAAAGTTTCTCAAGAAAAAGTGAACATTTTCTTAATGAACTACGTATTAACTAATCGAGACTTCCACACAAATGGAAATCTTTTAAAGCTTAAATAATTAAATACAAAGTTCTCAAGTTAAGATTCTCAACTATTATCAATTTCTTGAAAAAGAACTAAAACACAATTTTACTCATCAATCACTATTTTCATATCAGTCCTCCACTACTCAAATAGTGTTGACCATGAATTGGTATTTTCTTTCACAAAAATTTAAACTGGGAATGAATAATTTTGATTTTAGTGCTCAGTGAGATTCAGTTTTAAAGTCCTAGTTCCCTATTTCGAAATTGAAAAAGCTGGAATCACGTAACAAGCCAAAGTCCAAATTATCTTGTTGGTGAATCTATAAGATTTAGAACAAAGTTCGACGATGGGACTAAGGTTCAAATAATGACATCTTGATTTGACATTAAGTATATGTATTATGTATTGTATTCTTTTCGATTATTTTGTTTGGTGTGTTAGCAGAGTAAGTTTTCATGATTCATAGCAGTTTCAGTGCACTAATTCTGAACTAATTCACTATTTCCACATTCCTGAGCACTGTGTCCGTTATAGTAGTTTGGCTATG
This sequence comes from Yamadazyma tenuis, assembly GCF_029203305.1. Lineage (NCBI taxonomy): Eukaryota > Fungi > Ascomycota > Pichiomycetes > Serinales > Debaryomycetaceae > Yamadazyma > Yamadazyma tenuis. Next base: position 916,304 of record NC_089463.1, read on the forward strand.
CTTAGCATAACTGGTCTTTGCTTCAGAAGTACTTATTCATGAACTTACTGCAGTTTTTTGGCTTATTGGAGCCATAATTTTACACTGTATTGACCCTGCCACATACATAGAAAGACTCAGGTTTGGTTCATGTTGTTCAGACTTCTTTACTGCATTCTTCTCAATTCAACTTGATACTCTCTACTAGACACATATATGTTCATTAGCTTTCTCTGAGCAAACTGATGAAAGCTATAGTGTATGGGTCAGAAAGTTTGAGTCCTTTTTGGAGGTCTCTATGTGTGAATCTCTTTAATCTTGGGATATCACCCTGTAGAGCATTAGTGGTTCTGCCTGAAGTGTTTCGATTTGATAGTTCTTATTGATGTACAGCTTGAGTTAGCTTTCTGTAGTGTTATAATGCCGATGATCATCATATTGTTTCTAGTGGGAAGGTACCTTTTAATAGACTTAAGAGGTGAAGGATCTGCTTATGGTTATACTAGTTGGTTATACAAGTTGGTTAAACTAGGTTGATTTATCGCTTGGCTCAGCATCAGCATGCCGAGTTGATAATATACCTTTTATATCTCTAACAAAGCAGTATATTCAGAATTTTTTGGTTAGCTCATTTTGATATAAATTTGTTGAACTATCAATATGCGAAAGGTATGACAATTATATTGATTATTAACTTAGGGTAAGAGGGAACTAGAATTTTTCTAGTGAAGTTTACTTACTTTCCTACTATACATCGGTACTATTGGGATATAAAAATTATTTATATAGGGCTCATCCACATGGTTTTACTATACTTGGTGCTATTGATAATGAAGTGAGTTGACAACTAGATGTTACAATTTCTGCAAAGCGGAATGTGATCGTCTTATGAATTTTTGGCTCGCAAAGATGTACTCCATGGCCTTTTCTTTTTGAATGAGTCAGAACTTCGGTGGGTGTACGAGTGAAACGAGAAATCTGATATCCAATTATGTCAGTATGCTTGCTGAAATGTGGCGGTGCGGTTTGCAAGTTGGATTACAGAGAGCACCGAGGATTTGTAACATCGTGGTACGGAGGACTGATATCTTACTCTGGAAATCCAAAGTCCCAACATCAATTGTCCGGTGCTCTTCTGTGGTTTACCGCGTAAAATTTTAATACTTGCAACGACGTAAATGGATGATATACGAGATAATGTCAGTTTAATGAAGAATTTAAATCAACTTTAGTCGGGAGATAGATTATATTATATACTAGGCATGATGAATTATTTCTTACCTTGAGTGTTGAAATAGTCACAAAGCACGAATTTTATTCTACATAATAACTAGATTAGAACATGAAGCTGCAAAATCTTATTGAGTGTAGTGATCCTAATAGTGAAGAAGGTTCATGAGTATAAAAAAATAGGTCGTATGGAGAGGATATAGTAAATGTGTGTAATAGGTATAAGCTTTAGTACAGCAAGTGGGTTTTTATTTAGAAGTATCATTTCCTAATGCTAAACATTTTCAAATTTGTTATGAAAGTTGTAAATTTCACAAAGTTTGTAATAATATACTGAGTTGTACAAATACTAGAGGTCACAATTTTTGCCAGACATTTGTTTCGTGATGAGGTGCTACACGATTCAGCTGTTATAAGGTAAGCTAAGAACAGAAAGATAGGCAGAAGAATATTTTCTACGGAAGTTAGTTCGAAAGCATTAATGTGATGCCACAAATGTAGTATTACTGAGTAGTAATTACTGAGTCGGGTGCAAAATACTGATACAACTTATCCAGGAGAAGACAACTCAATACGAAACTAAAATTTGTCCAAGTTTTAAGAGTTTACTGATCTTTTCTCTGAGAGCCATATCATTTTGGGGTGAAGACTATGTGCTCATCGTGCATACCAAAAGGGGTGAAAACTTTTACATCCAAGTTCACTGTACAAGAAAGCTATGACTTGGCAAGTGAACTTCAAGATAACTACAAAGAAATGGAAAATTTTACACTAACATCTACGAAGAGATTAGATATTGATTTTAGCGATTTGAAAAACACAATCCCACGAAAAGAAGCGGCTGCAAATACACCACAACAGAAAATTCTTGGGAAGACCGGTGATCCAAATGACTTCATGGGCTATAATGAAACTTCTAGATTCTACGGGAACTTTTCAAACTCCTTGCTTGCGTGCAAACTTCAATACTCTCAAACAGGTATCGAAATTAAAGGCAGTGGAGAACAATCTTTAGATTTTTCACAACTATTTCTGGTTTTTTCCAAGGCACCGGAATATGAAGAAACAAAATACAATTTACCTTCTGGACACCAAGAGATGAAACAGGTAGCTTCTTTTGAAGGAGAATTACAAAGGAAATGGCCTTACAAACTGCTTGAAAACTAGCCAAAAGTGGAAGTACAATACCAGGGGAAATGCTTGGAGGCGAATATATTGGATATTTTTTTTGGAAATTATTATACATACGTTTCTACCTAAAAAGTTGTCTCAAAATTCAGTAACCTCCGTTACCTCGAGGTCAAAAATATCAAAGCGTTATACATATTCCCAATAATTTTACCTGTGTCAGGAAAAGGCGTCTATGATCTCGGAGAGAATATGAAGTTTTCAGGAAGACGGCCAGTTATGAGAAGCAGATATATTAGAGGGGATACATTTGCACGAGAGTTCAGCACCAAAGAATTCGCCACTAATTCATACGAAGACACAAGTACTCTTTGCTTTCCATCATTGTTCAGAGTAAGGATGGAACTAGTCCAGAAAATTGCACTAGAGAGGCTTTTTGTCCGTATTACCCTGAGGTGCTTTTTCAAACTTAAAGAATTCCTCTTATTTGCAGCATATGGCAAATCATCATAGATTTGCTTTAGATGGGCAACAATTTCCAGACTAAAGGGCTTTCGGAGAATACAAGAAATACAAGTAAGCAACTGACAGAAAATTAAATGCACATATGCGATCAGTAAAGGCAGTAATTTGTCCAGTATGCTGTAAGGTAGTTGAAGTAGAATAATCGGCAGGTTTCAGAGACAAGTATCCTCTTCTATATTATTTAAGCTATTTTTGATAGTCCCACCGGAAGAGTGAGTTCAGGAAAATTATATTTAATCAGTCTTAGGTTATTTATTGTCATTATAGAAAAGAACGAGTAGTTCTTTATAAAATTGTTATTAAAGATGGCTCAGTTTTTGAACGTGGTTGATCGTCCTCCATGAACACGGTTACCTGATCTAGCACCCCTCGGTCCAACACTTGTCTTTGAGTATGGATCAAATTTTTTCTTTTTGTGCCTGGCATTATCAGATTTTTTATTTGAATTCATTAGGTTATCCGCTCCTGAATAGTCAAAAACAGGTTCTCCATCATCCGACTGTCTCTTAAATCCTCTGGTTTTGGTTCTCTTAGGTTTACGGAGAGTTATGATGTCATCTTTATGTTCACCGGCGGATTCATCAACAGATTGTTTGGGAATTTCAACCTCAGGCTGTACTGTTGGGGTTTCAATGTCAGTCATACTCTGAATCCGGGGTTCAAGTATTTTAGGCTTCTTAAAATCATAAATCTTTCTAAACTCTTCATTTTTTGCTGAAACTCTCTTCACAGCCTCATCCATAGTAATACTTACCAAGCCATTTGAAAACTTTACACTAAGAATGTGTTCCTGAACTTCATTGAATAATTTAGATGACTTCTTCAATGTACCATTTTTAGATGGTGGGACTAAAAGTTGATTATTTTCGTTCCAGATATTGTCGAATATTTCGTTCTGCAACTTTATGGAATCCGGGGTAGTCTTGTTAATTTGATTATCGCTTGGATATTTTGTAGTGGAGGTATGAGGTTTCATTGCTTCCAGCAATTCCCAATCACTGTTTTCTAGGCGATCCAATATATTGTTTATCAAAAAAGCCAATTCATCGGCATTCTTCCTGATAAAATCAGTAATAAAGGTCGGAATTGACAAGATTTTTTTGGGATCAACTGGTCTAGACAATGTTGCCAACAAAGCCAAAGCTTGGTTTGACATAATATACCTTACAGACTCATCAAATTGCCTAGCCAAGTTATCTCTCCAGTTGTATAAAACCTCTACAACTGGTTTGATATGATATGGAATATTGTACTGGACAACAATTGGTAGAAAAGGCTCAAGGGGGTTAGAAGACATAACAGGGCAAGTCACCAAACTGGTCCCCTTCAAGGGCCTAAACTTGGTGTACTCAAATCTTCTTTTAGCTACTAGACGTGAATCATGTAACACACTTTGCATCTTCCCATTACCTTGGTCTATAAGTTTATTCTTCAAGTGATCGAAAATATTTAACAAGAAATGGGTATCAGACCTTGCGTATGCCAACATTGATGTAGATAATGGCCTTATTCTCCAATCTGCTAATTGGTATTTCTTTGAAGTTTTGAATTTGGCAAATGTCTCTAACAAATATGCCAACGAAAACTTTGGAAAACCCAATTTCTTGGATGCATGGTAAGTATCAAACAAGGAAACAATATAAAGGCCCAAATCTCTTTGGAGCCAAATGATATCCATGAAGGCACCATGAAAAACCTTCACAATCTGGGGATTAGTAAAAACAACATTAAGCTTTTGCAAATCATCTCTTAAGGCTAGAGTATCAATTATCCAATCCTTTTTTCTAGTGGAAATCTGCATAAGGCACACCAAACCATAATATGTTCTATAGTCATGATGTTCAAGGTCCACGGCTATTTCTGACAGATTGCTTAATTCGTTCACCAATTCGTCAATTTGTTCAGGTTGATCTATCCATATAGCATTGGTAGATTCCCAGGGATTTGAAGGAATTGGGTCACATTTAGATATAATAGAATTCCGGTATGGTTGATTATCAATTTCATATTCGTAAGGATGAGGGTAAAATGGAGGATCCACAATATCGGACCCATCTGAATTTTCTGGTTGAACAAGTTTGACTGACTCTTCGAAGGGAATCAATGCGTTTGGCTTTGAGGTAAGCTTAGGCTTAAATGGATTCAATTCACTATTATCAACGGGTATCAGGAACTCTAACTGTGGTTTTTCCATCTTTTTTCCAATAACCTTACTTTCATCCTTGATCACATTGTTTGACTCCTCTAAATAAGTAAAAGTTTTGGAATTATCAATACTTCCTTTATTTTCTATCTCGTCAAACAAAACATCAGCTCTCTCAAACAATATGTCTAAAGTATTTGTTATCACTTTCCAGTTTGAGCCCTCTAACTCTGTATCATTCTTGATGTCTAGCTCAGAAGAATCCGGCTCACTTTTTGGAATGATTCTTTCGATTAATTCGTTCGATATATGTGCAAACTTTGAAGACACCTCTCGAGACCTGGTGGCGAGGTTCGAGTCCAAAGTTTTATGGAAACCGATATCATTTGCCCTCAAAGCACCCGCAGTTCTTATATTCTGCACCACACTAGGAATGATATCCTCATGTAGCAATTCAAGCACTGGCTTTGTCATAGTTAACTGGAGCTGGTCTGGAGTTGATTTTTTTTGTTACAAAGACAGTGCGAACAAAAGTCATCTCATCGCATCCTGAAAATTATTGATTTGTAACGGGAAGATCATCATGGTTTATACCTGTAACTCGTGTAACTTGGCGTTCGAAGATGCCACAAACCAAAGGGATCATATGAAAGGCGACTGGCACAGATATAACTTAAAGAGGAGAGTAGCTCAATTACCTCCTGTTGATGAAGAGTCCTTCAATCTTAAAGTCTCAGCAACAAGTCAAGAATCAAATGACTCAGAAAAGTCTAACAAGAAAGCAGAAAGGAGAAGAAAGAAGGAAGAGATTTTGGAACAGAAGCGTAAGATTCTTGAAACAGCTAGAAGAGCAATGCAGCAAAAACAAGATGCACAGTTAATGAGTGGAATGGAAGAGCTTGGGTTGGAGGTGTCAGATCCAATTTTTATTCAAGAGCAACCAAAGGATACCTTGTCATCTGAGGAACTCGAAGAACAGTTATATAAGGAAAAAGAGAAGAATCGTGTTGATATACCGCCAAGTACTTGTTTATTCTGTCATCCAAAGGAAAGGGCAGATTTTGCAACTGTTGACGAAAGCATCGAACATATGTTCCAAAAGCATGGATTATATGTTCCAGAAATAAAATACTTAGTGGACAAAGAAGGATTAATCAGATATCTTGGAGAGAAGATAGGGTTTGGTAACATTTGTTTGTGCTGTAATTATCAAGGAAGAAATGTAGAGGCGGTGAGGGAGCACATGAAGGTTAAGAGACATATGAGAATACCATACGAATCTGAAGATGAGAAGCTTGAGATATCTGAGTTTTACGACTTTTCTTCTACATACAATGACTTTTTTAAAGCTGAGGATTTGATAGGTGAAAATGATGGTGATGATTGGGAAGACATTTCAGGAGAGGAAGGGGAGTACAATTCTGACGAAGACTTACCCGAGAAAGATGCAGGTGCTATAGTCCAAAACGGGTTTGAGTTGATTTTACCTACTGGTAAGGTATTGGGACATAGAAGCTTGCAGAGGTACTTCAAACAAAACTTGCCACCCGAAAGAGAGTTGAGTGAAGGCCAAGGGACAATAGTAGCAGCTGAAGACAGACATATGTTGAATGTTAGAGATAAGAAAGAATTTGGTACTCAGAAGTTGGCTTGGAGACTGGAACAGTATAATGCTAAATTTTATGAAAAGAAGGCCGCCAAGAACGCCAATAATCAAATGCATTATAGAGACCAGTTGTTGCAATAGAGTATATATATATATATATATATATATTGAGGAATGCAGCCTTCATGTAATTGCGAGTAGAATGCCTGATACACCTAATTCGATAAAAGTATTGAGAAGAACAAACCATACACCAAAATATAAAAGTTTTGGCAGGAAAACCGTCCATATGAATAAGTGGAATCTCAAATTATAGCAGGCAAATATCAAGTTTGTACAACAAATAGAGTAAAACAAAAGGTTAGTCAATAATTTCAAATTCAAGAGTTTGAATTTGATCCCCTTCAAATTGATCAAATCACTAGCAAAGTTTTTGATTTGAAAATTAACCAAGTTCGTCTCAAATATTAACTGAATGGAAGACAATGACCAGAAAATTGGTCCACTAAAATTTGATATGAAAGTCAATGCACTAACTTTTTCGAGTTGATAAGATTTAATACCGTTGTAAGCATTAGATAGATCAACAGTTGCCAACAGGTTCGTACCACCCATGGAGAAGAAGGTCAAGTTTGAGATTAGAAAGCTGAACAGGCTTACTATAAATACCAACTGGTCTAATTGTGTGTAGTTTTCCCTGTAGCTAAGAAGAATTTTGCTGAAGTGATGCTTAATAATAAAAAATATCAAAAACATTGGAACCAATTCAATTTTTGTTTGGTTTATTAAGAATAACGTTAACAAGTTGACCAAATCAGTGATAAGACCTATTTTGAATCCCCTTAAAAACTTTAAAGCAATCCTGAAGAAGATTATCAATAGAACTCCAGCCAAACAATTATTGGATAATGAAACAAGTAAGTTCGAAATACGAGATTTATCGAATTCTCTGATATCAAATGATAGTAAGTTCCAGCTGATAAAAGTTTCCAACCACTCAGGTATATCATATCCATCCATATACCCTTGTAGTAGTTTGAACGAGAATGACATAGTAGCGAGGATACTTAAACTAACAAAGGTGATTCCATTATTAACATCGTTATTCAAATAAGAAACATCATAAGAGTTTGACGATATCAGAAAGTTGAAACAGTGCCTTATGGAACCTTGGAAGTAGATTAAAGAACCGCAGACTAAGTATGTTAAACCAACCAAAAACCATAAAAGCGGAGGATTTTCTAAAAGCAAGTTGGTCAATACGTAATAATTATTGAATTTTTGGCCAGTGTTGGACCATGCCTTTATCACCCTCAAGGCTGTTAAGACAATAAGAAAGTTAGCGGGTAATTCAAAATTTTGGATCTTGAAAAGATAACCCAAAAAACCCAAATTCAATAACCACCACAAATGATGCTCCTCCTCGACTAAAGATGATCCATGGAAGTGGAACGAATAAAGAACCATAGCGGTTTGAAAAACCAACGTGGTCTTACTCAAAAATCCATAATTAAAGTAAGCCAAGATAGCCAACGTACATATAAAAGACCCAAAAAGTGATAAATACAAATTTGAGTAATTATAGTTGGAGGCAGTTTCGAACATAATGTCCTGTACTTTTCTCAAGAAGATATAATCATCTTCCGTTGTGCTTAACCCATGAAACTCAGAATTCAAGCTATGATCTCTATTATTCAAGTGAAAGAGATCTAAGAATTGTTTGCAATTATGCAAAAGAATACTATGATGAAGTTTCGAAGGGAAAAGGTCCAAAAATTGTCTTATAATGATCCCCAAATTATTCTTCGCAATGGGGATGTTCAACAATAAGGAAAGGGTGGGAATAATATCAATTTGGTTAACTTTCTGGTAGTAATTATAGTCATTATTTGGGGGAAGAGGAGCCTTCAAGTTCAACTTGAGCTGTTCAAACTTGGGCGAAACAAACAATAAAGCTGCACTTGTTTCTCCACTCGAAGATCCACCATGATTACCAATTTCGTTCATTCCATGATCTCCCATTACAAGGAATAGTGTATTCTTATGATTGGAGGACTCGCTAAGAAATGTGTATATTCTCTCAATAATCTTATCCATTTCTTCTTGTTTCAATTTCATAAATTTAGAGTCGGGTCCAGTTTTATGTCCAATATGATCCAATCCCAAATAATGGAGAATCAACCCATCCCAGTTAGCTTCAGAAGCTAATTCATTATCCAAATGTCTCGTGACATTATTGTCCACTTCATAAAAGTCGCTAACGAAGAAGGAGTTAGTACCATCTGTGGAGTTGAAAAAGTCAGGAAACAACTTGAGCCAGGTATCATCGCCATAGAAATTGATGGTCTTGGGAGAATTCAGAGAATACTTGAACTGATGAAGCCAATTGTCTTGATTCAATAGACCTTGGGATTTATCCTTATCGTCGGCAATATTAAGAATTGCATCTAGAAAATTAGGAGTGGACCCCAAGGTAATGCCTTTTAATCTAGGCAAAGTGACAGTGGGAGGGTTAGAAAAAGCCGTGAACGGTATTGCCTTGTTGGACTCAATCAATTCATGTACAAAAGTGAACTTTGAATCCGATTTACTGAATAAAAAGTCAGATCGAAGAGCATCTATCACCATAACCACGACTTTATCGAACATGGGCCTCTGAGATCCAAGTAGCAGCACATCGCTAAACCCATCAAGAATCCTTTTGGAGGGGAAAAACCCCTTGAGGAATAGCAAAAATGAACCAACGTTTATGACTAAGAGGACAATCACCGGAAACCATGACAATTTCATTATAGAAGTGCCTTTTTGAGTTGACGGCTTGCAATTATACACGTCTGGGTTTGAAAAATGTTTTTGCATCGCGAGTGCCTGCACATTACTTTCTACCCTGAGCATACCCTGAGCAGCTTAAGGAAGTAGAAAGAAGGACAAAGTAGAGAGATCTGCTCTCTCATTAGACAACTAGATAGGCTAATAAGTAGGAGGAAAACTCGCTGTATACGTAATTTGAGATTTTCTGCATTTGATTTAATCCTTCTAAGATGTTAATGGGCGATCTAGAATATTTATGGAGAATGAAAGGAGTAGACGAGTCAACTCCGGTGGGTGTATTAGTCAGAACTTTCATATTGTTTCACGGGTAGGACTGACGAATTACAATCAATGAAAGTTTTACCCCGATATGGTCCTCGTAAGCAACAAAAACGCTCCTTGGAAAAGAGGCTGAACAAGCAACATAGTTACAACTGTAGCTAGGATACCAATGTACCAAGAAGCTACAAAAGTTTATAGCCATCGGCAGCCACTCATCAGAGATACATATTTTAACTGAGTGTGTTTTGTGTTCATCTCAGTGTTCTCAGATTCCATTCACTATAATGCTTGCCATGATCATGAAGAAGGCCTTTCAAAATATTTACAGGGTTACAGTGTATTATTTGACAGCGATCCTCTGTCACCAATAGGATGTATTGGACATATATAGTTATGAGCCCCTCGGCACACCCTTTCCACTAGGAGCTCCATCTATCAAAATTTGTTCAATTTGAAGATGAACGTTATTTAGAGCAGGTGTGTTTACTAGCTGATTACTCCCTTGCTATATTAAAATGTCACAACAGCCTTCAGACTCTGGAGAAATACGATTGATGTTGTGTTTAAAAATATGGAGCCGCTAGACAGGATTTCGGACGAAACTTGGGCCGGTGGACCGTAACACATGTTCTTTGGAGTTGGGGAAGCCACCCGCCAAGAAGGACTTATATGGGGTAAGGAAGAGCCGCTAAGAAGAATGCCGACCTTCGTGGGGTTAGCTGTTAGTTGTTGAGTTTGAGATAATGATCAGCCGACCTAAAAAGCAGCCTAAAAAGGCGCCAGAAAATCTCGAGATTGCGAACAGTTTAGACAGTCTAGTGGGTATGTAGAATGCTTACAGTCCCTTGCTAGAGATCTAACAGTGAGTACTCTAACAATGTATTTCAGCGAATTACAGTTATCAAGAAGAAAAAGATACCGGAATGCTTCCTAATAGAGAAGGTCGTACCTAGACCCGCATTGTTACCTAAACGGGCAATTGTAGCAGTGTATCATTTGCTTGAGACGCTGATTGGATCATATATGCGAACTCAGAGATTATCCAAAGGGCACAGCACGGCAACTTATTATCTATGCGTTCATCCATGATATCGCTTATAAGATTAACATTTTGGTCGATCAGCCGCTAAGATCCCACTCTGTTTACTTGACTGGTTAACCTGTAGCAAGCACCAAAAATTAATTTTTTAGTGAATGAATGCGTGCGCCCATAAGAATGATGAGAAAGGACGGGGAAGGACTTGTAGATCATTATCTCCTCATAGTATTAGTATTGCAAGCTAATATTATACACTATTGGAGAGATCTTATTCTTGTAGTGCTCTAGATATCCCAATACGAGCGGAATTGATGATAGTAGATGCAGAACGCCTCAGTGTTTTGGATATTTTTGCCTGGAATTTTCCCTTGATAAGCATGCATCGCTGATTGATGCAAATGATGGAAAAAGAAAAAATTCAACCAGATACCGAGACACTATTTAAACTCGCAGATTTCCGGACTTTATAAAGTCAAGATCCACTTAATTGCAGCAGTAAATCGTTGTCATTTAGTTTTTCCGATAGACAACAAACAAGGGAACATATCAAATGTCTGACGAGGAAGCTAAACTTCAGTCAGTCAGATCCAATATCCATGTGGACGACTTACGAATTCAATCAATTTTGTCAAACAAGGGTGTTACTATCAATGTAGATCATGAAGTTGACAGCGATGAAGCCATGATTTTGGCTCTTGGTTACAAACAAGAATTTAAAAGAGAGTTTAACTTGTGGACTGTGTTTGCAGTATCATTTAGTGTTTTAGGATTGTTACCATCTATTGCTGCTTGTGTTGATTATCAGCAATTAGTAGTTGGTGCTAGTCCCGTGCCTTGGATTTTGGCTGTTTTGTTTATAATATCAGTTGCTTTATCTATGGCCGAAGTGGCATCGGCTTTCCCAACTAGTGCTGGTACTCCATACGCTGTCAGTCAATTGGCTCCCAAACGTATTGCCCCTGTGATGACTTGGTTAACTTGTTGGTCTAACTGGTTATGCCAAATTACTGGTACACCATCAGTGAATTATTCAGGAGCAAGTTTGATCTTTGCCTTGGTTACTTACAACAAGCCAAGCTTTCAGCCAACAACGGGACAAGCTTACGCCTTAACTTTGGGTATTCAGTTCTCACATGGGATTTTGGCTTCTTTACCCACTAGATGGGCTGCTAGAATCAACTCTGTGGGAACCATTGCTAATGTGTTGTTTTTAGCCATTGTTTTTGTGATGATTTTGGCCGGCAATAAACGTCAAGAAATCTTTGCTGATGATCCCACTTTCGGTAACATTTCCAAATTCAACAACAATAGTGATGCTTGGGGGTTATATAACCAGACCGAATTCCCAACTGGTATGGCTATGTTAATGTCATTTTTAGGGGTTATTTGGGCCATGAGTGGTTACGATTCTCCTTTCCATTTATCTGAAGAATGTTCGAATGCCGCCGAAGCGGTTCCAAAGGCCATTGTTATGACTGCAGTTGGAGGTGGTTTGATTGGTTTATTGTTTATGTTTGCCATGGCTTACACTGTTGTTAGTCTTGATCAAATTGCTGAGGATCCTTTGGGTTTAGGTCAAAGTTTTGTAACGTATTTGTCCCAAATATTACAAAAGAAGGCCATCAATGCTGCTGTATCCATGACAATCATTGCTTCATACTTCATGGGTGAATCCTGTCTATTGGCAGCTTCGAGAGTGACTTTCTCATACTCTAGAGATGGGATGTTTCCTTTCTTTTCCAAACTCGGAGCTACGGTCAATCCTCACACCCAAACTCCTGTCTATGCTGTTTGGATAAACTTCATCATTGGACAATTATTATTGTTATTGATGTTTGCTAATGACACTGCTATTGGGGCTATTTTCTCAGTGGGTGGTATTTCTGGGTTCGTTTCTTTTATTACCCCGGTGGTATTCAAAGTTACCAACGCTTACAGCACATTCAAAAGAGGTCCTTTCCATTTAGGTAAATGGTCTAGACCAATAGGATTTGTTAGTATTGCTTTTGTTGCTGTTATGATTCCAGTATTGTGTTTTCCATACGTCAAAGGAGACGATTTGACTTTGGATGAAATGAATTGGACAGTAGTGGTGTACTTTGGTCCAATGCTTATGGCTTGGGTTTACTATATGGTGGCTGCTCACAAGTGGTACAAGGGTCCAAAATCGAACTTAGATGAAGGTACTCTTGTGTACGAAGATGTCGATGGCATCCCTGATGAGAAAAACTATGCCAAAGAGGACGTCTCTAGTACCAAGGCCAGTGATTAATTCAATTCTTCTAATTTGTACTTTGCAATTCAATATATATATATTCGACTTTAAGGTGATCGTCCGAGGCCTTGCATGCTATAAGCCCCTTGTAGATCTACGAAGTTTGCAACCGAGTCCTTACTGAATGGTGTGCACTCCCACCATTTTTCTTGCTGTGTGCGCTTGGAGTTAAGCGTGCACATACCACTACTTCCCACGTTTTTGGGCAGTAACAAATTATATAATACCAGAACCTCCACAGTGGTTTAATTTTATTTATACTACCTTGTAGTTGGACTTTCCTTCCTTCGTCATTCCACAAGAAACTACAGGGTACTTTCCGTGTTTTAAGTAATCATATTAGCAGTGTCTGTTGCATTTTGAGGTTGGAGAATAATCGACATATTTTGTCACCCGTTTTTCTTTTAGCATTACCTTTCACAGGTTTAGCTTGCAAGTCCCTTGTATCAAAGGTTTCCAAGTATCAAAATGGCAGCTACTTCGACAACCTCGACGTCGGTGCGAAAAACACCATCTATATCTCCTAAAGATATTAAACAATTACAGCAATACCAAGAGTACCACCGCAAAAATGAAAGACTTCTACGGGACGAACCCAACACTTGCAAGGACCCTTTCCTTCAACGATATGTTAAGAGTAACTATGTGTTAAACTTCAATAATTCCTCTTATTCCAGTGATATTTACTCCAAGTATATGTCCACGAATTTGAACTTGGACCACAAACACAATAGAAGCAGTCTTAAGGGTAAGAAGCACTATATTCCTAGTCGAAGAAGGAAAAGCCGGTTATTGACAGTGTATGATCATAAATCTTCAGGCTCCGCTTCTTCCGATTCAACACCCACATTCAAAGAATCCCACTATCATCCAAAACATACTGCTAACAACTATATCAAGACTTCTGATTTAAAAGCTAATGTTTCTGAGCTGTCGAACCAAAAGCTCGTCAAATTAGTACCAGAAGACTTTGTAATGTGTAATATCAATGATTTGATTGTATTGATATCCAGAATGTTGGCCAACTTAATCAGTTTGAATAATAAATTGGTTCCCAATTCCATAATAAATGGGGAGGATAACAAAAAGGGTTCTCTTCTAACAAGGTATCATTCAAGAACCCCTCCAAACATCTCGATTATCAACTACTTGACTAGATTAACAAAGTTTAATAATTTCTCCAATGCCAACCTTTTGACATGTATTTATTACATTGATTTGTTATCCTATAACTATCAACCATTTTTCACATTGAACAGTTGGACAGTGCACAGATTCTTGCTTATCGCTACCATGATATCCCAAAAATCTATGGAAGATTATTTCTTCACCAACGAACATTATGCTAAAGTGGGAGGAGTGGCATTAAACGAATTGAACTATCTTGAGATTGATTTCTTACAGCGGGTCAATTGGAGGTGCATTCCTTACAAGACAACTACAAATGGCCAATCAAGCATTAAAGACTCTAAAGAAGTTCTTGATCTATACTATAGACAATTAATTGAGCTCATGGGTCAAAATTGCAAAGAAAATGAGTATATTTATGTGTTTGAGAATCCTAATGTGCTGATGGAAGTTGATAGGCAACTTCCCGAGTACATAACAACTAATGATATTAACGACAACCACGGTGATGGTTATTCAATTGACAAATCGAAATTCAACAAGAATGGGTTTAGTGTGGATTCTTCTTCTTCTCCTCATTTGAAGAGAAGATATCCCAATTCGTAACATGTGTATATAGTTTTATTTTAGGATGGGAAAAGGTATATGGGTTTATATTAATTAGAATCTTGAATAGTTGATTTGAAAGATATTTATCTATTCAATTATATTTACAAAGATGACGATGTACTCTATTTATGATTGGACAAAAGTGTTTTTGTTTGGTTCAAGGGAGAATTAGGATTTCCCTGGATTGGTGATTTCACTCCGGTTCTATTGTCGCTTGGGAAGTACCCTTTTGATTTTAGAGGTCTCGAATAACCTTGATCTGATTGAGATGATCTGGTCTTATTGGTTGATTTAGACCTGGGTTTGTTTGACAGCGTGCTCTTTGAACTGACATGACTCTTGTAAGCGAATTCTTTAGTTACAGCTTTTGTCATGGCCGACAAATGCTTCAAATAGAGCACTGGATCTGGTCGCTCTCTGATGATCTTGTAAACCAATGACCACTTATCATCAGTAGAAGTTGGCAATTTATGTAAGTCCATCCTTTTATCATTAAGCAATTGGATGGTTTCAACTGTATAGCTGACAATATTTCGGTCGCTGATGGTGGATTTATTGAAGTCATCTAGGGCTGTCTTGTAAGATTTCAACAATTCTTTACGAGCCAGTGCTAGCTCTTCGG
Organism: Yamadazyma tenuis; assembly: GCF_029203305.1. NCBI lineage: Eukaryota > Fungi > Ascomycota > Pichiomycetes > Serinales > Debaryomycetaceae > Yamadazyma > Yamadazyma tenuis. Next base: position 931,681 of record NC_089463.1, read on the forward strand.
TATTATCTTTGAATTTCTCACTTGCCTCTTTTAAGGCTCGATTAAAGTCTTCTTTGATCAAGTGCAGCTGGCTGATCTGATCTTGAGAAAGGGCAACCACATTCGCTTTTATGGCGTTGAATTGTTGTCCTTCAACTGTTTCCAGCTTCAAGACCACTCTGAAATGGTCGGCATTCAAATCCTCCTTTATCATATCAAGAAGCTGACCCCATATCCTCAAGCTGAACTTGAACTGAGAGTTGGCGATATACGACGCAATGTTCGAATTGTCAAAGAAAACCTTATCGATAGCTTCCAAGCTCAAATACTCGAATGCCAAAAATTGACGAATATTATGAAACGCAACAAATATACCACTCATTTGACCAATTCTGGCCTGAAAAGAATATTTGAGCAAGCCAGCAGTCCTTATTAAATCATCCATTTCATCAAGGTAAAAGAATCTGTTAGAATAATTGGTATCCCTCATACTTCTATTAGTCATATCATACCTAATTTCTGATATTGCCCTACTCTTTAGATCAAAAGTTCCATTTTCTTTTAACAAAGGACTATAGCAATCCAATTGAGACCTCATTAGGAATTTGTCGTATTTGGATATGTTGTAGATGTTTTCAGGGTTCTTGAACTTTTCAAACTTTATCAAATCTTGTATATGTTCAGGATCTTGATCAGTATCTGAACCTATACCGTCATTTTCCCGATTATAGAAATCTTTGAATCTTTTAATATCATTGGAATCGTTTGTTAGCACAATCTCAGCAATGTGACCGAATTCACTCAAAAAATGGTCAATATCACAAGACTTATCTATCTCCACAGAATATATATCGTTTTCTGCATCCTTTTTACTTACAATAGTGCTTGCAGGGATACTGCTCATAAGATTTGTGAAAGATCCAAATTTGAACCTAGATGCAGAAGGATTTTTTGTATCGAATGAATTCAATAACATGTAAAACTGGAAGAGTGTCAGCGTCATTGAAGAGGTAGACGAATAGTATTTGGCATCATTTTCTCTAGACAAGTTCAACAATGCTTCATCTTTGGACGGACTGACAAATTTTCCAGTTATCTCAGACTTTAGACTCTTGAAATCGTCAAGTTGATCAATATTCGAGAACAGCTTATGAAATTGGTACTTTCTCTCTCGAGTTAAGTATAGATATTGCACGCCATTCTTCTTCAACACTTCTTCAAGACCATGTGTCAATCTGGGGATGGATTCTTTATCCAAGGAGACCACCTGCTTGATAGCACCTGTCGATCCGATTTTCTTGGTCACAATCTTTAGCTTGGGTTTAGGAAGTTTAGAAGACTTTCTGAGATAGTCTACAGCTTCTGAGGGAATAGCCTTATTCAAATCCTTGGGCATTTTTGAACTCTTTGAACGAGAAGGAACATCAAGGTTCTCAGCGGTGACCACTTCGTCGATATCATACCTATTGATACGTAGCCGGTTTTTCAAAGCACTGGAGAGCTCATCGGCAGTAACTTTGGTTTCATTTAAGTATATACGGGACACCATTAGATGCCGTATTGGCCCTACACGCCAAAATATACGTGATCTTAACATGCAATATATGTAGAACGATAATGCAAATTAGATTTTTGTCGCGATGATCAAAATGCAATACAGGATACTGGTCCATTAAACATTCGTATATTACATTATAAAATATCATACCTTTCTCTGTAATAGTCAATCAGTTGTAAACTCTTCTATCAAGCTCTCTTAATACATTGGCAACGGATTGTACCTCAACCTGCATGCCTCTAGTAGTAAGTTTGCCTACTAAAGTACTGAAATCAACAGAATTGAATTTTTTATGCCTTGAAAGTGTTTTGTAAGCATCAGCACAAGGAATAAACATAGTACCATTGTTAGCCATATGCATCATAGTGGAAGTAGGCGTAGAAGGGTTAGTGGTGTCCAAAGGAGTAGAAGGATTCATGCTAGTGGCTGAAGAAGAAAGTGGAGGTAAGTCTCTTGGGGAAGCAGCATTAGAGGTAGAGCCTGCACTTAAACTTGTTCCAGAGTAGGCACTGGAGTTTGGTACAGAGTCAGAGCTCGAACTTCCACTTCTTGAACCTCCTCTCTCGTTAGATTCTTTGCCTTTATTCGCAACGGTTGTACAAAATAATGTTGACATTGGATCCGTTTGACATTGCAGGCATGCACCAGGGTTACCTGTACACCCCGACTCAGAATTGCTGTTGTTTCCAGCATTAGAAGGAATACCTGTTGGGTTACTACTTGTTGGAGTTCCTATCGTGGGGGTCATAACAGTCGGGACTGCTCCTGGGGTCAAGTTGGTGATATCTCTAATTCCCACAGACGGACCTGGGTGCATCACCGGTAAGGAGATCTTCCTTATGGAAGAAGACATCTGAATTGGGGGCAAAGTCTGGTCATCAAAGTCATCGCTGTCATCGTCGTTATGGAGGTCACTATCATCATGGTCATTGGAGGTATGGTTTAATGATTCGTTCAATCGAGCAGCTTCTTTGGCAGCCTCTCTGCAGACACAGGGAGTATCATCTGAACAAAATCCACAGTTATCAACAGGTGAACTTTCGTCAAACTTAGAATCTGCCGAGACTGATTGTTCAGAAACTGTTTTCTTGAAATCTGGCAAAGCCCTCTTATTGAATTTCCTGGTGAAATCGATTTCTTGAGTAGTCGACTTCCTCTTTAATGAAACAGCTTGCATGGGTTTGAACTTGGAAAGGGTTTCCTCCAAGTTGTGATTATGAGAGTGTGGATGAGTCTTTTCTTTTATCCCAATAGACTCACATATACAATCATCTTTCATACAAACACCACAGTCAAACTCATTATTGTGTTCTTCGATCTTCGGAGTTCTTCCTATGGATACCGAAGCTTTTGAATATCTCTTGAAGTTAATACCCAAAACTGGAGGAGAATCAGCTGAAGCAGAAGGAGCTGGGCTAATTTGTTGCACTGAATATATGGAAGCGGTGGGAGAATTTGACGCTAAATTTGTCGGCGATTTAGCCAGCACACCACTATGGACCATACCTGTTGCACCATAGATTCCAGTACTGGAACCGGCAGAGCTTGGAGTGGGACCGCTGCCGGATGGTCTTTTAATCGAATGAACCTCAGCTTTTAATTGCTCGAGACTCTTGATTAAGTATTGGTTCTCCAACTTCATCTTATTGATGGTGTTTATCAACCCCATCTCCTTGACATCACGCTCCTTTTCAACCTCCAATAACTTAGATTCGAGTTCCTGGACTCTTGTGGCTCTTCTTTCTCTGAAGGCTCTTTGGGCAGCTCTGTTTTGAGCTTTCCGTTTGGAGGCAGGAGTATCAACACTTGGTTTTCTACCCGGCTTGGGCCTAGGGGGTAAAACCCACTCTCTAGAAGTCATTATGCTAGTGCTTGGAGTACTTACTGAGCTGAAAGGAGCCGTTGTGGTAGGGGGTCTCAACTTGACCAGGACAGGAGGAGAGGCAGCTGAGGGGCTATTTTCATTGACGGACGGGGAGGAAGCCACCAGGGCTGGGCTAGGCCTACCAACGACTTGCCTTGGAGCAATCACTGGCTTCGACATGGGGGAAATCAGCTTGCTGTGTTTCAAATTCTTCTTCTACAAAAAAAGGCAGAATATAAAAGGATGAATAAAAAAGAACAAGAAAAAAATACTTGAACGAGAATCTGAAGACGAAGCAGCCAATGAGCAATTTATAAAGACTTTAATAATCAAATAGTCTTCACACGACAAAGGAAAATTAGCCACTACTGTGAACCTGCAGTGTAGAGAAAAGGATGCCTTCAGTCAGGATTGTTTGGTCTAATGCGTTCAGGTCCCCTGTTCAAGTGAAATTTTTTATCTTTTTCATCAGTGCAGCCAATTAGAGACCCGCGTAGTCGGACATTCGGGTAATCATTTGATAGATCAAAAATGCACTTTCCTCATTTGTATACTTTTTTGGGTTGACACCAACAAAGAGACCCAGTGGGTTCCAAATAACTTGATGCATCAAAGTAGGTTGGAGCAACAAGTATTGAATTAATTTCTAACTTGAAGAATGAATACTGATCTGTAAATGGCTGGAATCTTTGCTGGCACCAGGTCATACTATAATTTGTGCATGTCATGATCCTTCGTATAACCCAATAATTGACGTGTGACAGTTCAGGAACAGTTTAGCCCTTGACTTGTTGTATGCTTGAGTATTTTTGGGGGTGGTGTTCGGTTCCACCGCGGCAAAAGGGAGAGATTTAGTACTTTTCGCAGCCATTAGGTTCTACTTGGAGCTTAACTCGGGTGCTGGTTTAACTATATACATTTATACAAGTCTTTTGTCACGTTTCACTTCTTGGAGGTAGAAGCTTGGGCACCAGATGATGCATCAGCAGCCTCAGCAGCCGCTCTTTCACTTTGGATTCTAGCAATATCTTCTGGAGTTGCGGCTCCTTCAGTAATCCATTTATTTAAGGTCTTTTTACCAAATTCATCCTTCATTCTTTGCTCTTCTTCTAAAAACTTCTGGGCATTCTCTTGCAAGTATTTCTGGAAATGTTGATACTGTAATTGTCCATGCTCTCTGATGACATCCAAAGGCATTTTTGGTTCCTTATTGATCAGGTTCGAAGGAACTCCCATTAGCTTAGCCAAAAAGTTTCCTGCGTTAGGTCTATTAGTGAAAAGATGCTTGTTCTCTTGCTTCCATTTGGTCCTCAACTTGTTTTCACGTTCCTGATATTCTTCGATCAATTTATATTTATCACTGAAGGATTCCAAAATTGGTCTGACATCCTTAACATTTTGAGTGGCTAAGAATTCCAAAAAAGGAATCAATTGGATCAATTTATCATCAGGCTTACCATCCCATGGCTTCATTGGAATAGCATTTTCAGGTTGCAATGACCAACTTTCTTCGTTGATATCTACTAAAACAACCTTGGACAAGTCACGGTTCAATAAGGACAAGTCCTTGATCAACTTGCCATCCTTGTAACGACAAGCTTCTCTAAACAAAGCATAGGAAATATACGCATGGAACGGATCCAACTTGGCAACGGTCTTTTCACTGAAAATTTGAGAGTTGGAACCAAAGACAACAATTTCATAGTACTGGGATAAATATCCCAAGAAATAGTCTAAACCTGGCCTCTTACCAGTTCTCCAACCATTTTTTGTATCCCAATCAGAATGAATCAATAAGTCATCCAAGGCCAAAATCAACGTCAATGGCCTTCTATAAGGTTCAGGAGCTGGAGGCGGTAACAAGTTTTCAAACACTGGTTCACTGAAAAAAGTGAAAAGGGAACCTAATCTGGTACTCATTCTACCATACATGGCTTTAGGGTCGTACCCATTTGGAATAGACTCAGCCTTCAATCTCGTTGCTTCTTCATTTGAATCCCAGTCCCTACTCAAATAACCCAATCCTAAACCAGCACCAACAAAACTGGAAATATAGAACCAATTAGCAGCCTTTTCTCTTTGTTTATCTTTGGAGGTTTGGGTTCTTCTTCTCCTTTTATCACTTCTTGGTCTTTCGGACTCACCATCTATGCCTTCTTCAGATTCAGCCTTTACTTCTTCTTCGAAACCAGCTTTCGCCAACAAGTCGTCAGTCAAGACTTTTTCTTGTTTGGGAGATTCTTTTTGCTTTAAGAATCTGGAATTTTGAGTGAATTGCCTTATAGACACAGACAATTGAACCTGAGTATACCTCCAGGTCCCGGCTTTAGCAGGTCTATTAAGTTTGAGACCTTGCTTGATTAAACCTCTAAACATTAAGAATAATGAATGGCAACTAATGAAAAATTTTCATGTCTCGATTTTTGTGCACTGCGACACTCATTTGATAAATTATTACTTAAAGGTATGTTGAAGACAATAGGAAAAGCTTTGAACTCGATAAAGACAATAGATAAGAGGTTCACTCAACTTGGACAAACAGAAACACAAATAAAGGTTGAGAAATTAATCGAACTTACTAAAGACAAGGCTGAAATTAATGAGCTCATAGTAAAGTTTCTCAAGAATTTGGATGCAATTGGCATTAACCAAAAGCTGCCTAGAGATTCCACTTATTTGAGGTTGAATTACTGGGCGAGGATGCCACAATTACTCCAGTTACACTCAGTGATTTGGGATTTATGTCGACTTAACGATGTAAGTCAGAGAACCCATCGACTTAACTTCAATACGAAAAACATAGGCTTACTAGATCCCAAGAATTTTCCATCAAATTACTATAATAAATACGTAAAGGATACTAAGGACCAAGAATCAAGGTTTAGGAATGTGTAAGCTCTTGGAGATTTCTCCACATCCTTGAATAATGAACAATAAGCTAATAGAATGAAATTCTAAAAAGGTGTCTTGCAAAAATATATCTCCTGGCAAATCTCCCAAAATCTTGTCTTTATACACCAAATATGCCATAAACAAAACCCACACCAAGTTAGTTGGAACTGGTAACCCTTCAAAGTATTGAGATTTTCCCGTCTTATCCTTGGGGATGTTATTGGTGGAGATATTGAATCTAGCCAATCTAGTCAATCCGCACAACACCCAAAAAGTTAATATCAACACATCTACCGTGCTTCTGAATCCGATCGCGAAAGCAATGGTAGCTGGAGACACTGAAAAACTAATCAAATCGGCTAAGGAGTCCAATTCTTGTCCCATGAGACTACTTTTGTTTCTTAATCTGGCAACTCTGCCATCAAAAAAATCGAAAAAAAGCCCCAAACAAATGAAAAAGTGAGCTCTTTGTACATACTTCTTATCATCAGTCAACGCAAAACGAAGACAACTAATAATTGAATAGAAGCCACTGAAACCGTTGAGTAAGGTAATAAAGTCAGCCATATGGAGGTTTCTGATCAATGAAAAATGTCTGCTATCTTCAATAAACGCAGCATATTCGTGCTTTTCTGGTCTTGGTAAAGGTTCTTGGTTTGAAGAAAGAGAAAACAAAGATGATGATCTTCTTATTGGAGCACGGGGGATTTCAGAATCAGTTAAGTCATTGTCCGAGTCAATAGCAGACTCAACTTTTTTCACGCCAGTAGAGTAACTCATAATTCAATTGAGTTTAAAAAGACCTCTGTGTTGTAAATAGTTTTTTTATGGAATTTTCAACGTGTGATCAAGATAAAATTTGCGAACATTGCTTTGAATTTGTAACCAATGCAAAGGAACCCTTAATGACCTAAAGTGTTTGATCCAGGCTGATAGGATGAGTGTGTAGATCAAGGGATGTATATAAGATATCTATATATATAGGGCGGTGGCAAAGGTCACATTATCATTCTTTGTCAGTCTCGTCAGTCACAAAAAACTTAGGAACTAAATTTTCGTTTTGCTGCAAAAATGCATTGATCTTAGAAGGGTTTGCTGACTTCACAGACTCCATAGAGACAATACTAGTATTAGAGCCAGTTCGCGGTATTAAATTGTTTCCCAAACTGTGAATACTACTGTGAGAAGCAACACCTTTGAAGCTTAAATCCAAGTTGGATAAGAGATTAGTGCTTGAAAGCGAATCAACAGAGTTAGAATGACCATGAGTTAATCCCTGCAGGGCACCGGGAGAATGATGAATTTGGATATGAGGATTTGAACTTTGGTCATCGGAAGATGGTTTGGGACTTTCAGCTCGTCTTATCTTTTCTGCTTCCCTCAATTTCAAGTCAATCAACATCTGCTGTTGCTTCAAATGTTCTTGCTGAAGTCTTAGGTAATCCTCATGTTGAGTAGTGGAAAGTCCTGGAGAAGTAGGATTGGAATTTGAATTGGAGTGTGGACTTGTAGCATTACCAAAATTGGTAAAGGATGTGTCAAATGGATTTCTATCAGAACCTGAACTTGATGGGGTCCTAATCTGGGGGGTAAATACTCCTTGAAGTGAAGGTTGAGATGCCAGGTCGTTAATACTCATATTCAGAATGTTGGGCAAATTAAGAGTTGAATTCGCATTAGCATTAGCATTAGCATGAAGGGGTTTGGAGATATTAGTACCACTTGGAGTACTTATAGCCGATGATGAAGGAGATAAGTTAGCAACCTTCATTTCGGTTCTTGTTGCTAACTTCCGTTGTACGAACTCAAATCTGGAAATGTTGTCTGCCTCAAATTGTAACAAATCAGTTAAATCAGTGACCCAATTCGTAAAGTCTGTAGCATTATTACACTTGAAACTTGACTGTTTCCCACTACTTAACTTCACTAAATTGAATTTGAAGCTTTTTTCATTCTTCACGACAATTTTGTAGTTGTTAAGATTGAATGATTTCAGAGGAATATCATTGTGGCTTATAAACCCTGCCAATTTGGTTTTTGATTTATCACTAGTGACTGCCCCTCCTTGAAGTGGGCCCTGAGAACCATTTGTTTCTATCCTGAATTCATGCAAAAAATTGCACGTCAACAAGTAGTAGTAACGGTTGTAATTCTTCAAAAGTTTTGACTTTTTGTAAATAATTCCAAATCTAATGCATTTGTTATGAACGGAATTGGCATAAGGAGTTACAATATTTTTGAAGTGTCTTATCTCTCTTTTGGGGTTAAGGGTCGAGGGCCCATGAACATTCAAAAAACTAGGGTTTCCCATAATGAAACTTTCCCATTCTTGATTCGAATTCAAGTTAATATTGAAATCAAGTGTTTTGCCAGTATTCATTTTTTCGAATTTGTCAAGGATTTGGGTCAAATCTTTTAAGACATAAGTTAATAAGTCTTTTGAAATATTTTGTAAGTTCACAAAAGCAGCAAATAAGTAGTTCTCCTTGATAAGTTGATTTTTTAACTGATAGTTTAATCTCAACTTCAACAAAAAAGGGTCCTCATGTTTAACGGTGGTTCCTAAAGGATCTCCAAGACCATCTTCATCATCTTCATCATCATTATCAAGGAGAATATTACTAGTGTTGTATGCCTCAACTGACAGAGTATAGGCCTTTAGAAGGGCTCCTGTTTTGCTTATCTCCCTTAATATGGAATCATTAACAAAACTATCATTCTTAAGACTCAGTTTTATTTCTTTGATTTTCACAGATAAATTCCTAAGAAGACTCTCCAGCTTGGGTATGAGTTTAGACAGCAATTCCTTATAATGTTTGAGGTTCAACAGGTACAATGTTTGGTGGTGGCTCATAATGGCATGGTTAATAGTATTCACCAAGTTCCCACTGCCGTTTCCTCCGGACTTCAAGAAATTGTAATTGGAATTCGATTTCGTTTTGAAGAGATTGGGTCGCTTTGACAATTCAGCAGGCGTAGTTGCATTGGATGAAGGAGGAGACTGGGTGGAAGACTTTGTTGAGTAACTACTATAGGAGCTCAATAATTGATGATTTAAATTACTTTCAAATTCCTTTACCAAGGCTATCTCTTTGAAATAATGGAGAAGATTTTTGATCAAAGTCTTATAATTCTTGAAGTAGGTCACAAGCTCATCTATAGGGCGGGAACTTTGGCTAGGAAGATTGTTGTAAAACGGAGATAGAGGATTTGTGGATGGGAGAATGTCTTCCTTCACAAACGTCATGATTTCGATTGCAAGCTAATCAGGTGATTGTATTGGTATAAAGGAGAAGACAACAATGCCCTTATGGCCACAAGACTAATATGTGAAAGCCAAAAACGAAGAGGGAAATAAGACAACAATAAGAACGACCAGAATGAAACAACCGGAACAATTGGAAATATGGCTATTTATAATATATTAGGATGAAGATCGCATATATCACCGCCACTACTAAGATTTTCGGCTTAGACAAAAATATGCGAGAATGCCGGCGAATTCTCTTGTTAAGCCAGAAGAAGATCAAATAACGCGCTTCAGGTTCTAGAGTTCGATGACAGTACATGCTCCATTTTTACGTCATGTGAGGTTCAACTGATCAAGGGGGAGTCTGAGGGTCTGGACCATTAAATGGTACAGGTAGACCCAGGGCGTCGAGCGGCGCCCTGATAAGACGCCTTTTTTCTTGTGTGCAAAAGTTGCGGTGGTTCGAATCCCTTTTTGAGAAACCCTTCCAGTCTCATGGCTCTGGGGACATAAGCAGCTTAAAGAGGAGAAACTCTTTTATTGGTCTGTTAAGTACCTACCGCCCACGTATTGTACCGAGCGGTTGCGATCTTGATTGCCCCTCACTGGTGGGCCCAAACCCCGAATTTAACTTTTGCAGCTAATTGCGAAAATTGCAAAAACAGTTGCTTACCACTACAAAGCGTGTAATGTTGCGCCTCCTTTAATCCTTTCATATAAATAGTTAGTGAACACCAGAATTTCCAGCCTAAATCTTAGACGCTTACAATGCATAGAAAATAGGGGATTTTTGAAGAGTCGCCACGAGAACCACATTTATTCTCAACTGCTGAACTTTGCCGTATTCACCCACACAAGTTTTGACGCATAATAAAAATGAGTTCGCGATGAGAATTTTTATTGATTAAATATGGAGACCACTACAAATACTCGACCACCAACTCCAAAGCAGGGGTTTGCCGACCAAATTCAGTCCCTTTCATTTGACCAGGTAAATGACAATGCAGATGAACTTATAGAGCTCCGTGGAAGTGGAAGATATTTTGGAGTTGTCGATCCTCAAACTGGCAAAACCATCAACAATAAGCAGTCTCTAGGACCTATTTGTGCGAACTGCCACAAGCGAGGCCACATTCGGGCTAAGTGCAAAACAGTTGTGTGTCACAAGTGCGGTGTCGTCGGCGATCATTATGAAACCCAGTGCCCTAGCACAATGATATGTGCTCGATGTGGCCTTCGTGGTCATAAAGCCATCGATTGTTCTAACAAAGCCAGAAAGAAACAGTATTGCAGGACGTGTGATTTGTTCAATCACGATGACGACAACTGTCCCAATATCTGGAGACTGTATCTTTTGAATAAGCAGCCTCAACAGCATTCACTCAAGGATGTCCAGCTTCCGGTGATATATTGTTACAACTGCGGCGATAGCACCCATTTTGGAGATGAATGTAAAGAGGCACGTACCTCCCGCGTGCCCAACTTATCAGGAAGTGCGTTCTCTGGTTCTAATCTCCCACAACAACTAAGAAAGACATACTTTGATCGTCTCTTTGATACTAAACTTCCCCAGAGACCCCAAGTCCGCAGACCAGATAATGGCTACAAGAATTCCAATAATAGAGCCCAATTTAAGCCCTATAACAACAACCCTATTGTCAGCAATAACTCCTACAACTTAAATCCAAAGAGAAGGTTCGATAATGGACCCCAGGATAATCGTAATGGGGGCCCCATCCGTAACCAAGCCCGCAGAGGAGGAGCTGGTGGCAGGAGTGGTGGCAACGACCCAAGTCGCCCGGCCCCCACAAGAAGTGGGTTCATCGACCGTAAGAAGTCTGGATTCAACAACTTCTACTAAATTACTGGAAGCTCATTTGGTTGTGAGGCAGAAATGCGAATGTGCGACTTCGGGGTTATTTGAACAAAAGTCTAGCAAGTAAATGGAGTATTTAGCTAACAGCTATTTCCATTATCCTGCTTCCAAATCCAGAGACTACGTTCATTTACGACAGGATACCACCAACAAATATGGAAACTTAACTTGGGTTGTTCTCGTGACGTTTCTAATAGGCGTGACGGGAGTTAATACTCTTGTGAAGAGAGGCTTCTACATCCACAGTCATGTCAGGATTCTCAGGTGGTTGTACACTAAATTTAGTAATCGTGGAGGAGCTGCAGAGATGTTTAGGAGAGTCATTTTCAGCTTTCATTACCATTTATCAACTATCGTCCAGTTGACGTTTTGGCTCATTATATTGAGCAGCCTTTCTTTAAGTGAGTTATATGATGGCGATTTGATCTTTTTGACAAAGCGGTTGGGTAAAATTGCAACCAACTCCCTCCCTACAATCCTTTTCTTAACCTTGAGACCCAGTCCTTTGCCGAATACCTTATATTTGGCTCTTATTCCAGTTCACAAATGGTTGAGCAGATTCATTATCCTCCAATCGGTAGTTCACACCATTATTTATTTGGGATATTTTAATACTCAAAATTCTTGGAACAAAGCATGGAAGGTTGAAAATCTTTACGGCTGGCTTGCTCTTTTCGGGTTTCTTATTATTCTTGTCACATCTTTGAGTAAGTTCAGAAACTACTTTTACAAAGTGTTTTATTTTTTCCATTATTTGTGTACTTGGGTCATTGTTATAGCATTACAATACCATGTGAGACCAGTCAAATGCACTCCTTTCACTATTGCCAACTTGGTGATAATGGTGTTCCAAATTGTCAATCGAGTCCTAATGACAAGACGCTCACAGATGGGCGACCTAAGAATCACAGATGTGTCACCTAACTTGATTTACATCGAGTTCCCGAATAAGCTCATTACTAAACCATCCTTAACTCCCGCTTCTCATATTAGATTGGCTAAATATTCAGATAATGCTTGGAGAAGAATCTACCAAAATCTCATCCCTAATTATCATCCTTATACTTTAGTATCCTTGCCTAATGATTTCACTCAAAAGCTAATCATCAAAAAGGGTAAGTTCAAATTCACGGATCAAAAATATCTTATAACTGGAGGATATGATGCTAACTTGTTGTTCATTCATAATAATACCGATAAGTTTCAAATTTCCAAATTGAAGGTCGACACCAAAAGAGTCTTGATTGTGGTAGGGGGCTCTGCTATCTCATTTGCGTTACCAATATTAAGAGTGATGAACTATCATGGAGTTCCAGTGAAGATTGTTTGGGTTGTTCGGGACTACAGGGATATCGCTGTTTTGAAGTACTTTGATGGATACGTCCATGGTGACGATTTTGAGATATTTGTCACGGGTTCTGAAACTGTTGAAGAACCCAATGGTACAAGAAGCTATGGAACTTGCAACACCTCACTTGGGGCTCCACGCATCATTGATCCACGAAGAGATGAGACGGAGTCATTATTAGACCACACCGTCACTAGCCGTTGGGAAGACGAAAATGTGGATATTTCAATGATCGAAGAATCCGAAGAGGAAGTACAAGATGATGATTGTTGTAAAGATAGTCAAAAGGGATCAACCATAGAAGGCAGCGATATCTTCGAAGATTTTAATGATGTTGAAGTTATTGAAGATGATATCATGTCAGATTTATCACGTACCCACTCGACGAGAACAACAACATCATCTGGAACCAATGAACACTTCATTCCTCGAACAAGATCTATTAATGATATCAATCGTGGACATCTCGATAGATATAGGGAGACCATCGAAAGATTGAATATTTCCAACAAGATCTATAAAGGTAGACCCAAGTTGAATTACCGGTACTACAACTGGTGCCTTCACGAAGGGTTCACACAATGCAGTGGTCCTGTGAGTTTGGGAGGTGGAATGGTGTGTTGCAGAGACTTGCCCAGAAACAATGTCAGCGATGCCGATGCTTCCAAGGTGTGGGTACTTTCAGCCGGCCCCATCGGTCTTGTGACCAACGTTAAGATTTGGGCCAAAGAGAACGGACTCAAGTTTCACGAAGAAGCTTTCTACACATAAGAGGATGTATATCAATTGTCCTATTGTTCAATATTCATTAACTCATTAGCATTCATGTAAAATTAAAACTAATCATTTTCCGTTTAAATACATCTCTCGTTTTAATTCTTCTTCCACCGCTAACTGCTTAGTGATGGTATCCTTTGCATATTCTGTACTAAAAATGATGCCTGAGAATGCCCAACATAGCACGTATGCAAACTTATAAGGTGTCCGGAAAACATGGGGGTGGAGGTGCCTATATCTATAGTTTATAGCCCATCCTGATATTAAACCCACAAGTGTACCCTTAAGCATTCCTACCACTCCAGAGCGGAACAATTGCATGTTCAAGTCCCGAAGTTTGTCTTTATCGGCTGTACGTCGACTCATTTGGATAAATATATTTTACCAGAGGGAAGCCCGATCTAGGAAAGATGCGAATTGCGAAAGCTAATTTGCTAGCTTGATCTTAGGAATTTGAACTATACTATGAGTTATATTGTACATTTTCATTTGGTTAACCAAGTATCATTAGGATTCAAAGTTTGCCCATTACCATTTCCGAAACGAATAAATCCGATTTCATCGACTGGGGGGAATACGTTATCTCTGGCAAGTGAAGCTACTCTTAATCTGGGGAAAATCTTTCCCTTGAGAAGATTCTGATCTATTAGGGAAACAAGTAAATTTTCGATTATAAGGTCATCTGTCTGTATGTCGAAACCAGCACACTTTAACAGAGCTATCAAAATGTCATACTCTAATTTTAGGGGCTTTCCAAGGATGATCCAGACCTTTTTGAACAAATTCCTGACTAATAAAACAGTTCCCTTGCTTTCGATAGTTAAAAGTAAGCCAAGCGACTTGAAGTATTTTCTGTTATTGGAAACAACCTGGTTGAACCTAAAGATGTTACCCGAAGAGACTTCCCTGGAAAGCTTTTGGTAAATAAGGATGAATTTGGGTAAACTCTTCGATAGATATGTGCTCTTAATGAATTTGAAGTTAGGTTTCTTTCCTATCAATATACTAATGGGTAACAATAATTTCAAAATCTTGATGATATTAGGGTGATTAGGGATAATTGGACAATGCAGCAAGCACCACGTCAAGTGCTGATAACTGTCGATTAATTGATTTTTGATCAAGTAGAACTTTGATAAGTAAAACCGGTAACTTAAGATTTCATTCTTGGGAAACTTGCTAGAACTGAGGTTCAAAGTGTTGATGTTACTGAAGACATTCCTGCAAAGCAATGGGTTGTCAATCTTGAAGTAAATCAGACAAAGGTTCGAACCGATAAATATAATGATACTTGACTTCTGGGTATTCTCTTCATTTGTCTGAGACCTTATATTATTGAAGACCTTTAAGAGGATCGAGGCCAACCAAGATAGTCTTGGAGTCGAACAATACCCCTTATAATACAATTGAAAGTCCAACTTGTTGGCCATCAGAAAAATATACTTGACGGAGGATTTGACAAGATCTTTAAGTAGCCAACCTTTGTTATAATGAGAAAATGCAGTAGAAACATCTTCCAAGAACTTTCCATATAAATCAAACAGTTCAAGCAATGAATAAGGATTGAGTTGATTAGAAAGCTTAATGAAACTTATGACTACTTCATTAAATGCTAACCAATCATTATCGAAGAGATTGGCTTGATCCACTCGCTTATCTATGTCTTTTATACTGGCATAAGACTCTTTATATATTTCCCGTATACGAGGATTTGATTGAGGGTCCACGTTGAATATCCCTTCATACTTGTGGAGTTGTTGCTGCACTGGGAGCTCTGAACATTGTTGTAGCTCCCTTAGAAGTTGATTCATGTTTATGTAAATTTAGTCGATGCGGATGCGGATGCGATTTTCAAACCTGCCAAAGCATAAGAAAAAGCTTCTTACAGAGTGTGAACTCAACATACACTTAGGATTAAGTTCGGCAACAGCATGGAAACATACGAACCAAAGATCACCATCCGACTTCTACCGCCGACTTTAAATCGTCTGGAGTTCGAAAACCAGCTACGTCATTATACTGATAAGAAATACCAGCTGTCTTATTATGTTGAGGGAAGGCTTCCTGAAAATCCCTACGAAGTCCCCAAGTTTTCGGTGTGCTATATTTCATTCAAGAACTCCACAGAATCCACAGAATTTGTGCAAGAGATCAAAGGAAAACATTTTAGTGATGCAAATGAAGATGCTTTCGTACCTCAGATTACAAGCAGTTTGAACAAAGCAATGATAGCCAAAACGAAGACCCCAAAACCTCCCACGGAGAGTAAAAAGAGTCTGCTAGAAGGAGATGGAATGTTCCTCAAGTTTAAGAAGATGTATGAAAAGGGAGAACAACTGAAATTTAATCTTTCTGATGAGATGAACAAGCTTAAAGGACGTGTTAAAAAAGAGAGGAGAAAAACTGTGCCTGAAAAGAAGAAGGTAGGACGAGCAAAGAAACAGGCAGAAGAGCAAAAGAAAGAATCCAAACGAGTCATTAATCAAACCAAAAATTCCTCAACAGAAGGTAGAAGCTCGTTACCAAAACCGCCAGGAAAACGTTCAAAGTCAAGGACGCCAAACAAAGAGGACCAAGTATCAGTAGAGCTGTTAAAGGACAAGGAAAACAAGCTGAAGTACCCAAAGGAGGAAAACAAGAAAACCACCAAAAAAGACGATGAGAAGAACCAAGAAAAGAAAGGGAATCCGAAGTCAAAGTCAACAAGTTCTAAAACGAAAACTGATAAAGATAATGATCGTACGAAAGCAAAAGGGATCAAAAATAGTGTGATTAAGGCTGAAGAAATGCAGTCGAAGAAGTCAAACAAACCCCGTGGAAATCCAGGAAAAGTACTTTTCAGAGAAGGAACTCCCACTTTGAAAAAGGACTCAAGATCAGGAAGTAGACCAGGTAGTAATTCTAAGCAAGACAATACGCATGAGCCATCTTCATCTGGCTTTATGAAGCCAGACAATTATAAGAAAGATGTAAAATAAGCCGAGTGGTTGATACGGACAACTTTCATTACAAAATGCATACAAGCAGAACCCATAATTATGTAAGATACTGAACAATACAATAAAATACCGCATTAACAAACCTTTTCTCCCCTTTTCCTATATCCCATTTGTGGTACAGGTGTTGCACTCTCAAAAGTTAGATGCGCATCGAGATATTTCATTGTGAGTGAACGGATGATAAGGACGCTAATAAAGAACAGCCTGTTTAAAATAAATCCTTTTGAACACCTAGACTCTAGGTCGATTCAGTCCATGGATAAGATATTGAGTATTCTCAATTCCAAAGCTGAAAAACAACCCGACAGCAATCCGATAGACAAGTACGAGAGATTTGGTCAACAGGTCTTCAAGTATAAGATAATAAGATATTTGAATGACAAGAACATCCTTGCACGAGATTCAAGAATATGGAGAAATACCAGAAGCAAATACAGAGATTTCTTCAACGACTCCATCAAAGACTACAATAATTATCTCCAACAGAATATTGGCCGAGACTATGTAGGTATTGCCAAGTTCTTCATTCACCACGATTTGGGGTGTATACACTCTCTAGACAAGCCACTAGACACCATGTTGGCAGTTCCCGATAAAGAGGTTGACTATGGTCTCCCTGCCTTGAAAATTCCCTCTGCCCAAGCATACACATCTCACAATCCATATATGATCATAGGAAGCTTGTCCCTGAAGAAGAACAATTTGTACTTGCTTCCGTTTTTGGTGAACCACAAGAAAATGGTGACTCATATGGTTCATAGACACCAAATTAAGCAAGATATTTCCCTAATGCCACCTGAACTCTTCCACGGATTAATGGAAGCATATAACTACGAAGGAGAAGTGCTATACGAGATTCTTGTGAAGAAGTT
This sequence comes from Yamadazyma tenuis, assembly GCF_029203305.1. Classification (NCBI taxonomy): domain Eukaryota; kingdom Fungi; phylum Ascomycota; class Pichiomycetes; order Serinales; family Debaryomycetaceae; genus Yamadazyma; species Yamadazyma tenuis. The sequence goes on from NC_089463.1 coordinate 949,096, forward strand.
TCTAGCCTCAGAACCTCATTACCTGAAGGACGACTTCATGGAAAACAGATTCATCACCAACTCGAACAAGGTGAAAGTGGTAGTAGCCAGGCAGAGTAACTTCCCCACCAGACTCAGTTCACTTCGTGATTATAAGCACACGCTTAATTTATTGGATAATGTGAATCCTTCAAAGGTAATGATAAACCATTTCAACATATTTCTTGCCATGTGGTTCAGAACAAATAGAACACTGGCATTGAAGTGGCTCGAATTGTTGATGAAATATTACTACACAAACCAGGATATCGATCTTGAAGATATTTTATATGATCAGGCTATAGATGATTATGAGCAGTTGCTTAAGGTAGATATCAATCGGTTGGACTTACGAAAGGAAGCTAAGAAAAGGATGATGGTTTCCTAATGTTCCTAATGTACATAACCGGTGATTTTATTTTTATGGGTCAAACTGAACTGGGTTTCAGAAAGATTCACGAAACTGACTCCATTATTGATAATGGCTAGTACGATTGTTCTGCCAGTGCCATGTTTCAATTTGTGATCCTTTGTCCTCATTTCGAGGTCTTCAAAATCAATGTTCAATGCTGTATGGTTCAATTGATTGAATAAATGACGGATGTCATGCAATTGGGGGAATGCTTTAGTTATGCAAATTTGAAAGTCAGGGGTTGGAGGCAATTTCTTACTGAAGGCAGGCCTTGGTTTCCAAACATTATAATGAATTTGAAATTCTGAGTCATTGAAATTCTCTTTTAAGCTCTCGTATGGAGCATAAGAGGGTATTATGGACAATTTTTTCAAGATTTGAGAGTAGGTCTGATAGTGAATGGACTTGATATTCACACCCAATAAGTCTCTATTTGAAGAACCAAACCAGCTGATCCTCCACGGAGACAACCAGTGATGTTCATCAGGAAGGATTTGGACCACAAAATGTCTATAATCTTGAACCAAATATCCCAAACGCTTCAAGTAAGCAAACACTTGATATTTCTCGATTTCAAAAGATGTTAGAAGACCATAAACGTACTGCAAATTAAGGGGATCCAAGTCCCGAAAACTAAACGAATTAATGAGCCCATCTAAGTAGCTTCGAAACTTATCGTTCCCCAAATATACAATAAGTGTACCTCTTTCGACCAAGTAAAGAGTCTCAATCTTATTGAGCAAGACTGCACTCTTATTCTTAAAAGGAATGTTTCTTCCTATATCTCGAAAATAATTCCCTCTGATAGTGACAATAAGGGTCTGACCTTCCCAGGGCAAAAATATACCTTCCACCACCTGCCTTTCGTGTGCTTTCAATTCTTGCAGCAACATCAGATACATTAATTCTTTAGAGTCCTCGATCTTATTGGATTGGAAAGCAGAACCATCAGGCTCAAAGTCTTTTTCTCCAGTCTTCGGTAGCAGCTGAGTTAAAAACCGGTAGTCTAGAACCTCATCGGCTTGATCCAACAAGATATTGTTGAAAGTAAAATCGTCATCTTCTATATCCATCTTCAATTAGTGTGGAGGTTTTTTTGTGACAGTCCAAGCCATCGCGCATATATTTGTCCTACGCTAACTCACAGCATAACCCAGAAAGCATGAAAGTTACATTCGACACACTTGTATGTTCATTTAAATCCAAATCAGCCAGCATTCCCGGCTATATATATATGATATCAACATGATTCGCTGTACTAATACCTTATAGGCCGAGTCTATATTTGAAGATATGATGTTCAATTTAATCAAGCACGAAACGTTAGATAAATTGGCATTATACAAAGCCAAAACAGCATCAGTTGATTCCGAGGGGTCCAGAATTGAAGTACTTATTAAAGAGCATAATGTCAACCTTGATATCTTCAATCAGGATAAGGTCAAGTTGAAAACTGCCGATACGAACAAGTATTTTACGTGTGAGAACTGTGGCCGTAGCATTAGTGGGGGAAGATTTGCTCAGCACATCAACAAATGCTTGGAGAGAAAGAGACGGTAGGCATTATGTATTGCATTCTTTTGAAACATACTTCCAACAAAAACGTCTTGACTGAAATTGCGTTGGTGAGGGTGGGGAGAATCCCCCGCTAAAGCATAAATATCCTAAACAATCGCCCAGTTTTTTTCATTACTGAAAGCTAAAGCTTCTTCAAATGAGTGTTTTCACATCAATTGACGCTAAAGATGTCCTGAAGAACTTACCATTGATGGACATTAACATGGCGGTGGAAACCAATGGAGCATACCACAATCGCTTCAGCGAGACGATGTTCCAAAACCTTCATCCACAATTAAACACATATAACGAGCTTTTCAATAATGCGGTGACAATGTTCTCTAACCGTCCCTGTTTAGCGTACCGGCCTTATAATCCCGTGTTCCAGACTTACCCCAGTTCCTACAAGACATTGTCCTACACACAAGTGCAACGAGCCAGATGCTACCTTGGCTCGGGGATTCTTTATGCTCTATACAAAAACCAGTTCAAATACTCTGAAGTTCACAACAAAATTGACAACCATTTGGAGAATTGGGCTAACTTTGGTGCCACTGACCATTCGTTTATTTTAACAATTTATTCAGATAACCGATACGAATGGATTTTGACTGACTTGGCATGTGTGGGGTATTCCATTACCAATACAGCATTATATGATACTTTGGGAGAATCCTCAACTGAATACATATTGAATGTTACCAAAAGTCCTGTGGTTGTTTGTTCTGCCGATAAGATCAAGAAGTTGAAAAAGTTGAAATCGTCCGGAAAAGCTCCTGAACTAATCTGCATTATTTGTATGGATAATAATGTTAAGCTGTACACAGACTATGATTTGAAGTTAGAAGTGTTTTCATTTCAAGATATCATTTCATTAGGCAAGTCCCATAAACTCAATCAGATGCCACCAACAGTAAACACTATTTACACTATTTCTTTTACTAGTGGTACCACTTCTAATCCGAAGGGAGTTATTTTGAAGAACGAACAAGCGGTTGCTGCAAATACTTTTCTTTCAACAACGATGAAGCGAGTCAATAAGGGAAAAACTTTAGTATTTTTACCCCTTGCTCATATATATGAGAGGCAGACTAGTGCATATGCCTTATCTTGTGGCTACATGTTGGGATTCCCCAAACTGAAGAAATCCAGTGATGTTTTGCGGGACTTAATTGAGGATTTAAAGATTTACCGTCCTGATTACGTATCTTTAGTTCCCCGAATTTTGAACAAGTTGCAATCTGAAGTTAAGTCATACCTTGAGAAGGTTGATGATTTCAAGCTCAATCAAATTATCGAGCAGAAAATAATGAACCAGAAGTCATTTGATGGAAACAAGGCATCTACTTCAAATGATTTTTATCCACCCTACGTTAAGTTAAGGAAGAGATTCGGGTTGGAATATGTCGATTGGATCAACACGGCTTCTGCTCCTGCTAATCCAGCAACTCTAGAGTTTCTTAGGGCCTCCATGAATATTGGGGTGCGGCAATTGTATGGGGCTACAGAAACCTTTGGTGCTATTTCTACTACTTCGGAGTACGATACAAGCATAAACTCAAGTGGAATAATATCCATATGTACGCAATTTAAATTGGGAGAAAATAATGAGCTCCTTGTTAGAGGTGCCACGGTTACCCCAGGGTACTTCGAAGATCCCGAGGAAACGGCAAAAGCCTTCCAAGATGGTTGGTATTCTACGGGAGATGTGGCAACAGTAGGGAAAAAAGGTGAAATAACCATCATTGATAGGGCCAAGAACTTTTTCAAGATGAGTCAAGGTGAGTATGTTTCCCCAGAGAGGCTAGAGAACATTTATGTTAGTTGCAACACAGAAATTGAATCGATTTTTATACATGGAAAACCTACCGAATCCTTTCTCATCGGTTTTTTGAGTTTGAAAGACGACAATAAAATCCCAAAAACCAGAAAAGAGAAAATAGAGTTATTGAAAAGGATAAATGGTTCAGTTCAAGGTATCAACAGACTTGAAAAGATCCAAAACGTTCATGTGGGTACCAAATTATTGGCAGATATTTTGACCCCCACTTTCAAGTTAAAGCGAAAGGATGCCATTGTGAAGTTTCTGGAGTTAATAGACGCTTTATATGAGGAAGGCCCTTTGCTTAGCTCTAAGATGTGAAACATGAGAGATGAATGCATGTTGACAACATAATTTTCTTGGAATAGATGATTAGATACCCATTGGTTCCACCAATAAAATATTCTTTACAATAATATAAGAATAATATGATGCTGTTCTGATTAATATCTGTAGACGATTTGAGAAATAGGCTGCAAAACTAGGTCTGAGTATGAAAATGATGATAAAATTTTCAGGTACTCCTTTTAATAAATGCAATTGACGTTCATTGCGATGCTGCAACTACCAGGACCTTCTCTGCTCTGTATTGGTTGTGATAGTTAGAATGCTTGTACTTATGACTCAAAAAATTTCGCTTACTCTATACATTTCTTGTAGACGTACACGCCCTCCTTGGTTTTCGATGAGCATAGCGAAGCTTAACTTTAGTGAAAATCTACACAAGGTCATAATCTTCTTGAAAACAAAAATAATTCCAAGAATATGCCGCCACCACCAATAGTTTTGAATGCACAAGCAGTAAGTGGCATCACTGGTAGTATATCTATCGCTTGTTGGATTATAGTGTTTGCTCCTCAAATTTATGAAAACTTCACAAGAAAGTCAAGTGAAGGATTGTCTTTGATGTTTATAATATTATGGTTAGCTGGGGACCTATTCAATGTATTAGGATCTATTCTTCAAGGTGTATTGCCTACTATGATCATTTTGGCCATCTACTACACCTTTGCTGATATAGTATTGTTATGGCAATGTCTTAACTATAATCACAAATCTCAGGCTGACCTTATTCATTTGTCACCTGCCAGCCCATTTGATGGAGATACCATTGAACATGTGTTATCAAGAGATAATGAGGACGAAGAAGATACCGATAAACCACCTAGTTCTCCGGTCAAAAATTTCCTTTTCAAGCTACTTCTTGTAACTTTGGTATTTGGATCAGGATTAGTGGGCTGGTATATTTCATACGTGAAAAACTATTACAAGTATAAACACCCCGAAGAACCTAAACTTGTTTTCGACCCGTTGGCACAATTTTTTGGATGGCTTTGTGCATTTTTGTACTTGGGTTCTCGGGTTCCCCAGATTCTACTTAATTTCAAAAGGAAGAGCTGTGAAGGAATCAGTTTCATGTTTTTTTTATTTGCTTGTCTAGGAAACTTGACGTATGTCATCTCCATTTTGAGTGTTGACGTGAGCAGAGATTACCTTGTCATTAACTCAAGTTGGTTAGCCGGCTCTTTGGGTACTTTATTTTTGGATTTCACGATATTTGTTCAGTTCTTCATATACAATGAAGAGATTCAAGAATATCCTAGTTCCGAAAGTGGATATGGTGCTATAGACGACATTAATGACCCATAAATAAATAGCGTATGATCATTAGATGTGCTACGGGGAGGGAGATGTACTCGCACGCTTCAGTCTCGAAATATAAAATTATTCTTTAAATTAATATATCAGACCTGCAGAAGGTCTTTTTGAAGATATGGCTACATTTCAAAACGAGTCAGTGGAACATCGCCCCAGAAAGAAGAAGAGAATACGCTTAGTTTGCGAGAACTGTAAGAAGAAAAAAGTCCGGTGTGATAGAGGCCATCCTTGCGAACAATGCCTCAAAATTGGGAAGGGTGACTCCTGTAAATATGATGAAGAAGCATTGAAAGTTAACAATTCTCATTCTCAAGATACACTTCCATACTTTGATAGTGTTCGAAGGCCCATTCGGTTCGAGGTATCCGATAATAGTTCAAAGCTGGCGCCCCATAATTCTCAAATCAATTTAGGTGGCGTGAAACGAAATAGCGCTGAACAAGAATCAGAGACTAAGGTGATAGATAGCACTAGGATGGAAGTAGAGCTTTTGAAGACTAGACTTCGTCACATTGAAAGTTCGATAAATACTGGAGGGTTTTTTACCACTGTTCTTAATCCTTCACATCCGAACAAGGTAAAGGACATGAACAATACTCTTCTTCCAGGAGTGAGTCGATTGGGCATGTTGACATCACCGGTATCTTCAACCTCACCATCAGAGCAGACACCTGCTATAACGAGGGGTGGTGATGAAATCGATAATTCTAGTTTGGTCTCCGAAACTTTAGCAGGGTTACCCCATTATCTTGACAAGTGTAGTTATCCCCCTGGAAACCCCATAATGGAAAAACATGGATCAGATGGTGACAGAATAAAGTCTTCGTCAAGCCCGGAAAGAGTCACTACCGGTGGCTCTTTCGCCAGCTCAAGTAGCCATCAAAGTGGCGAAAGATCTCATCCACAACCCAGTATACACCATAGTTTCTCATCGCTCGACAAGCCTATTGAAAGTCTGGAGACCCAGACGACCTACCTGAGAACGAAAATTAATGGCGGGAGCAGATCTGAGCCTTTAGATCCATATTATCCCAATGAGCTCAAATCTCTGAATTCTTATGGCATGCTGAATGGGGGTACAAACGATTCTGATCATCTTGGAAACCCTTATGCTTCACCCGAAGATAAGATCAATTTCTATGAAGGTTACAGTACTGTTCATGTAAAAGAAAATCTCAGGCGAATCTCATTTGGACCGTTCTCTTGGTGTTCAATCATGCAAAGAGATAGGGCATTAAAAATACTTTGGGACCAAACCATGAAGGTGAAGGAATCTAGTGCAAATGCAGCAGTCATTTTCAATGAAAAGGATGATTTGGAGTCTCAAACGAAGTCAGTTTTGTCCAATACTGATAGTGAAGGTTCACTAACCTTGAATGAGATGGTTTTTGAAAAAAGACTTTTAGAGCCAGAAGGGGTAGTTGATATGGTTCCTTATTACAAGTTAATTAAAAGTCAGGTACAGAGGACGAAGCCAGAGACAAGTACTTCTACGTTGCCCTTAGGAGTAACATACGTTGACGAAAAGCTTGGAAATGAGTTAAGATTAATTGATAAGATTCAAGTTATCCTACCAAAACAAAAAGTGGTTTGGAAATTACTCAAAATTTTCTTCAAGGATATGTATCCATTCATGCCATTTCTAGATGAAAATCTGTTCAGGACTGAAATTGAAAAGATACTCGGACCCGAAGGATTTGCAGATAGAAAGATTGAGCATATAAATGTAGAGAAAAGATTGGATTTAGCTTATATTGGAACTTTGCTTATCTTATTGAGATTGTCATTCCTTTCCTTATTCACCAATCAAAATGATATCGACGAACTGAGATTGAAGATGGATAATCTTAACCCTGAAGATCAGGCTTATCATTATTTATTGCTTAATCCCATAACTATTAATATTATTGTTATTGCACAGGAATGTTTGGATCAGTTTAACCTTTACAGACAACCAACTTTTCCGGTTTTGAGTTTAGCGCTCTATACGCGTTTGTATCACACATATGCTCCAGAAGATGGAGATGGTGCAGATGGAGGCGGATCTAGTGGGATGTTGGCTTTGTTGATCAAGATGGCAGTTTCTTTGGGATGTAATAGGGAACCTGATAATCTTCCTAATATGGACAGGGTAAGTCCAATGAATAACGTAACCAGAAGGATATGGCATTGTCTAATTTTACAGGATTTGAATTTAGCTTATACTTTTGGCCAACCTATTTCAATTTCAAGAGGTACTTATGATGCTAGAGTCCCATTCTACCGGAAAGGAGAGGAATGTTTGAGAGATGTGGAGCTTGATAAGTTCATAACTGAAGCACTATTTGGAAGTGCAGCTTTATATATGAGTGCTAGAAATGTTGTTCATTTGGTATTGAACGTGGAAGGAGCAACAAAGATATCAGAAGTATGCAAGGCAGTATCCGCTCTCGAGTTGGTCATGTCCACGGAGTATGGAAGCTTGGATTCTTGTTTGAACCCCAAACCTGGTCCGTATCAGGATATTTGCCGGATTCTTGCAGCCAAGTTTTATATAGCGGTGAAGGCTTTCAACATCATGATATTTTTCTACTTGTTCTTGAATTACGAAAAGAAGAATCCAGAACTTGCATTTTTCTATGCCAGGAAGATTCTTTTGATTACTGTGGGAGAAATGATGCCACATTTCTTTGAAATGATTGGAAACTTTAAAAATGACTTGGTATTGAACCCTCCATTCGAGCAATTCATTCATAAATCCAATATCATCCTTATGGCATTGATTATAAGGGTGAATTTTTTAACCCAAGAGTTCAAAGAAAATCCAGAACATCATCTGAAGCTTGAGTTGAATACTGCCTATAATCAGTATTTCAAGAATTTGATTCAATTATCGTCTGCTTTGACGAGATGCTTGGAAGTGTCTATTGCTGTTATTTCCAAAATCAGTAACAGGTACTATTATGCTTGGAGAATTACCAAAGGACATTCGTTCCTTTTGAGGACAATAACCAAAAATAAGTTCTATCAAGAAAACAGAGAAGCTGGTGCTGCATTAAGACTCGGTCAATTCAGCAACAGTCAGATTGAAGGCCTTACAAATATTTGTGAAACTACCTTAGGCAAGCTCGGTAAGCAAAACACAGATTATGTTTGCAACTCAGACATATGTGTAGAATTCAAAAAGCACTACGAACAAACCAAGAAACAACAAGAAACATCTCGGACTTCAACACCAGTCCCAGAAACTCCTGGGTTCTTCTCCAAGATTCCTAAGGCCCCCAAGACCCCAACTACTAACCAGAATTCAATTCTAGAAGAGTCCCGATCTCCTCCAGCTATGACTCCAAGATTTGATTTGGATTTCGTCAATTCAGTAGAAATCGACAAGTTATGGTTACAAGTGTTAAGTGGAAAGGATATCGATAATCCGAATGGCCGTAATCCGGATATTCTCAACCCAGAACCTAAATTCGAATTTCCATCAGGCACCTCAAGGGGGAGCAACGTTAATGATTTCTTTGGGAGCATCTCATTTGACGCTTTATTTGACATATAATACACCCTGACCTTTAAGACTTAAGACTTTATGTATATATGAATTATTGGTTTGAATGATTTTGTAGACCTCTTCAGCTAGAAAATCCATCGCCTTCGCACAGTGAAAAATTACAGTTGGTGTTCAATGAAAAGACCGTTGAATTTAAGCGAAGAAGAGCTACAACAGTTGGCAAAAGAGAAAGTAGAAAACGATGTCAAGAGACAGAAGCTAGGGCTATCCAAGAATCAGTACAAAAAATTGTTGAGGCAACAGAAACACGAGGAGACTAAAGATGAATATAGAAAGCTGAAGAAGGAAAAGCGTAAAGCAGCTAAAGAAAGAGCACAACAGAAAGCAGAGACCGACAGGAAAGAGAATGAGAAGAAACCAGGAAGACTTTCTCCAAGCCAACAACTTCCTACCGGAGTTAGGTGTTTGGTGGACTGTGAGTTCGATGATTTGATGACCGAGCGAGAAATCAGATCACTATCATTGCAAATTACTCGGATGTACAGTGCCATGAGAACATGTAAATATAACGTTGGGCTCGAGGTGAGTCCTGTAGATAAGAACTTGAAGAAACAATTCGACACCAAGGTCCCTCAGCACAAAGCATGGAAGAATATCACAATGGATAGTAAACCCATATCACAAATCATTGAAGAGTCAGGGAAAGTTGAAGACTTTGTGTACTTCACAGCTGATACTGACGAAGTAATTGAAGAGCTAGAGGAAGGTAAAACCTATATCATCGGGGGAATCGTTGACAAAAATAGACATAAAGATTTATGTGTGAAGAAGGCCAAAGAGTTGGGATTAAAGGTAGGTAAGCTACCCATTGGCAAGTATATCCAGATAAGTGGTAGACAAGTATTAGCCACTAGTCACGTGTACGAAATATGCTGTAAGTGGTTCGAGTACAAGGATTGGGGGAAAGCCTTCCATGAAGTCTTACCACAGAGAAAATTGGAAGGGAAGGTAAGGAAGAGAGTGAACAGAGACGTAAATGATGTAGTGGACGAGGCTGTTGAGAGCGAAGGGAACACCGCTGAATATGAAGATGAAGATCAAGATCAAGAAAATGCAGAATCATTGACTGCTAATTAATATCGTATAGTTTGCAATACTACACCGCAGTAGAATTCCAAGACTTGTAGGTTCCCGAAGAATGAATTACTAGCCAATCTGACACAAAGACACGAAGGGAACACGCATACGATTATTCAGAAAGGAATAGGAGTAATTGGACTAAAATATGACTCAATATACTTAGTGTGAGTGTGTGTTAGTGTTTGTGTGTAAGTCGGTATTGAAGATAAGAGACAATGGATGCGAAAAAGTGCTTCTAGACGAAAAAATACCTTCACCGAGAGATGAAGAAAAGTGACCAAATACAAATCTGTTTGACACTCAGATTATCAACAGACAAAGACTCAAAATCTCTCTAAGGCGAACACCCCACAAGAAAGTCAAAATTTCCTTGTGCCAAAGCTCCCCAGCCTTTTTTTACCTACATTCTTCAAGCCAGGCAGGATGACCGTGCCCTCACCAATTAGAGGCGCACACGTCGCCAGGCGCACTCAGTTGGAAAACCGCAAGGGAGAAAAAAAAACTAACGGAAACAAACAAAACCAGAAAGAGAAGTACGTATAAACAGACCATTATAACTCAATGATTTGAGAAGCAAAATGGCCATTTGAACACCATAAAACGTGTATAACGATCTGATCACCCCCATGATACCCAAACTCCCAGATTCATGCCCCTGTTTTCCGCTGCACAAAAAAAATCAACATTAGTCCCACCAAATCGAGAAAACCCAAAAAGAATGGCGGTGTTTCAGGTGATTGTGAAATGACATGAATCGGAAAAAGCCTGATATACCCTCCTTAATCTCATTGGGTTACTGCCATGATGTCCATACCATAGAGCATAATCAAACAGAAATCATGAATCATAGTCGAGATGTTTGTAAGGGTGGCCCATTGGATCTTGTGCCCGCCGTTCAAGATGGTGAAATTTGAGATCAAGAACACAAACAAGGCTTTTTTTAAAAGGCACTTTGTCATAACCATAGGTTGTGGGGTTGAGGTGTGGATGCAGCGAAGGGAAGTACGATTTGTCAATTGGTTGTCCGCAGGTTAGGAGATTGATTGTACCTGATTCTATTAATAGGCGCCCCCCTTTCTTTCGTGTTTTCGATTATAAAGGTGTTGGCGACCAACTAATGGGATTGGAGTGCTGCGAAGGAGTGCAGTGGCGGTAAACTCATATTGAAAGGTCACCTAACATTGTACACCGTTGGGGGTAGCCACGGTTGATGTTATGTTGACGTTGAGTGTCAGATGTTATTTTGCTTATGATTCTTTGTGAAACATATATTAACAAACCTTTTTAGATGGTTCCTCCTTCAGCTGAAATTAGAAGAAAGTTAGTTATCGTAGGTGATGGTGCATGTGGTAAAACCTGTTTGTTGATTGTGTTCTCCAAGGGAACTTTCCCAGAAGTTTACGTTCCAACTGTTTTTGAAAACTATGTTGCCGACGTTGAAGTTGATGGAAGAAAAGTTGAATTGGCCTTATGGGATACTGCTGGTCAAGAAGATTACGATAGATTGAGACCTTTGAGTTATCCAGATTCCAACGTTATTTTAATTTGTTTCTCCATCGACTCCCCAGATTCTTTGGATAACGTGTTAGAAAAGTGGATTTCAGAAGTCTTGCATTTCTGCCAAGGTGTTCCAATCATCTTGGTTGGATGTAAACTGGATTTAAGAAATGATTCTCAAACCATTGAATTATTGAGACAACAACAACAACAACCAATTTCAAGTTCTGAAGGTCAAAGCGTTGCTCAGAAGATTGGAGCCAGTAACTACTTGGAATGTTCTGCTAGAACTGGTGAAGGTGTTAGAGAAGTTTTTGAAGCTGCAACTAGAGCTTCGTTAAAGACCAAGGAAAAGAAGGAGAAGACCAAGAGGAAGTGTAACATTTTGTAAGCAAAGAAGTTGCCTTTTGCGATAGTTGTTATCGTTTGTTTGAATGTAGAGGAACCTATCTGGCATATTTTTGAAGACTTGGTTGTCTTAGATGGTTACTTATATATATAATTTTGTTGTTTAGCTATTGCATGCAATTGTTCTTATGATCCAGGTTTTTCTGTAGAAGGAGGTAATGGGTGTGTGCCGGCAAATTGCGCACTGCTTTTTTTTCCTCACCGCGAGCCAATTGAAACATTTCAATTTATAAACCCGGCACCAACAGAGAAAGCATCCCAATGTTTAGAAGAGTAGCCGTGCATAATAGAGTCGCCATAAGATTCAAGTCAGCCACTGGGCTCACCAAGCCAGAGTTATCTGCTAATCCTATTGTGCAACAAGCCCCCAACAGATCAGAGACCTGGTCTAAATCGCAAGAATCAAGATTAAACATCATCTCCAAATTTGCCTACAGATTTATCCAAAAAGACTTGGACCAGCAACCAAGAGCACACTCAGCCATGGAGTTAATAAGTAAGCAACCTGTCAGATACTTGAGCCATTCAGAAGGAAATATTGCAGTTTGTGATGGAAATAAAGGAAGCACTTTACAAGGACACCCTAAGGTGTTCATCAACTTGGACAAACCTGTGGCTTCTACTTGTGGTTACTGTGGATTGAGATATGCCAAGGAAGAACACAAACATTTGATTGAAGGAGAGAAGAGTTAAGAGTTTTGGAAAAATATAACTTTTATTACTATTATAATTATTCACAGCAAGAAGGTACAACTGCTACCACCTTCAACAGGCAAAGGCCACTCATCATATCATAGAAACGCCTCGTAGTGATGCGATCATATGTACAATGTATACATCATTGTGTTCTTTTTGTCGTAGAGGAAGAGCTAGGATCTATGGCCATATTTGGCGCGGTGCTCCCGCTGTCTCTCGCGCTTTACAGCACATAATCGGAACGAGTCTCCGGATATACGCACACTTTGTCCTCCTACCCGAGGCGATAAATGACTTCAAAGCCAAAGTCATTTCTTTCACTTGCTTTATTATAACTCACCTATGTTAAAGGACATCCTTCTAGGCATTACCTACGGTGTATATTATCTGAAGTCACATCTTTTTCGCTCATATGTGGTGGTACCGGTGGGGGTTGTTATTGAGATCATGATCCTATACGGCTTGAACCAATTTATTGTTAATATTCTTAAAATCACGTTCCCGGCGTCGGTCTTGGGAATGTTGATAAATACCGTAATCTTGTGTGGGTTATCTACTGCCACAAAGGTACATAAGGGGTTCGACATGGTGTTGAATCGGTATCTCCGAATGATTGAGCCGTCCATGAACTTCAGTTTGAAGTGGATCAACATATTTTTCATTCCTTCCTTCATCATCTTACCATTGAGCCAACCTATAACCATAATTGAGGTGTTGAAGATTGCAGGCGTATTCGTTGTTGGCTGGTGTGCCTTAATGCTTATAAACATTTACTCGATTCAATTAATCAAGATCTTGATGAACCTCAATCGCAAAGAAGCTGCCAAAGAAACGACTCTGGACGACGACCATGATGAGGAGTTCATTAAAAACACATCGGAGGGTGTGTCAGAAATGGCTGGAGGTGATCTACGCCAGGTTCAAACCGAACCGTACGACTTGGGACGAGGTCACCATGAAAACCTAGGAATTGGACTGCTGCTGGCCACAGAAACCGAGAATATTGAACTAATGGACATGGACAACCCGTTTATAATGCGGCCTGAACGTAGCTATGTGAAGCAGAACAGTACACCAATCAGCATGGCATCTGAAGAAAATGAGTTTGGAGTGGAAACGGTGCTTCCATCGCGGATGTCCATGAAGCTGGCGCCTTCTCAAGTAGATGTTCCCCCAGGGTCATCACTGTCTAGTTCGAAGGAGAAGAATACCGAGATTGACTCGTATGCCCATTTGAATCCATTGGCAAAGAGAACCACCATTTTCATTACCAATTACATCGACTGGGTGCTTTATTTTCTTCTTTTCGTGGCTTCTCTCCCATTATTTTACACTCCATATCACATTTTCCTTCCTTTCCACTTCAGTGTCACCATATTCTCCTACTTTGTGGCACTATTGATACCCCACAAGTGGCCTGTCACAAAACGGTTTGCTCATCCAATCTTGGTGTCTACATTTTTGATCCTATTTATATGCTTTATCTCGTCATTAATCTACCATCATACTGCCAAGGGGTTTTTGGACGACTTAAAGTACTACAAGACAGGTAAGAACTACTTGAACTTGTTCAGTAAAGCTTACTTGTTTGACAATGGAGAAACCAATAAAAATCCTCAAGAATCTATCACCAAGTATCCAATTTGGCCTGGTTGTGGAGATTTTCTCAGTTCGATGATGGACGTTTCAATTGTATCCTTGAGCTTACCAATGTTCACTCATAGAAGGGATTTCATCAAGAATTTTTGGATTATGATTCCCATTTTGATGAGTATCGCACTTACGTTCTTGTTGTATCCGTTGATCTGCTACAATATCGGTATCAATCCCCAGAGATCAATTGGATTCATTGGCAGGTCGGTCACTTTGGCCTTGGGAAATCCATTGATAAATGCCCTTGAAGGTTCGATTTCATTAATGGCTGTTTGCACAATTCTTTCAGGGATTTGTGGAGTGTTGATTGGAGATTCATTATTCAAATTCTTAAGAGTGAAACCTGGAGACTATGTGACTAGGGGTGTTAGTTTGGGTATCAACTGTGGGGCTATTGCAACCGCTCACCTATTGGACAGCGACCCGAGAGCTGCCAGTATGAGTAGTTTGAGCTTTGCTATCTTTGGAACCGTCATGATCGTATTTTCCAGTATCGGAGAGATTAGAAATTTTGTCCACGCCATGGTGGGTCAGTAAGCTCTGTAGCTATGTGTTATTAACCTAAACTTGAAAGTACAAAACGCGTAATTTTATATTTCTTCAATGAGCCAGAACCTTCAGTATCGGACGATACTTCTCCCTAAAGAAGTCGAGCTGAGTACTTATACACTTGTTCTGCTACCAGACTATCGTGATATATCCAAATCGTCCAAGTACTTGGTTTCATGTGGTTCGTTGTTCGAGTTAAAGCTGGTTCTGCTGGATCCCAAATCCATCATCTTCGAGAACGAAACCGACCAAGATGGAATAGTGGTTGAGTCACCTGAAATTATAATGGCTACCAAGTTTAACGTGGTATACTTGTTGATATCCACATTGTACAATCAGCTGTCATCGTCATATATCAGCTTGGAAAATTTCATAGATAATCATGAGTGGATTGGAAATGTGCCCGAAGCGTTGGTCGAGGATGCGTTAGAGAAGATATGTGACAAAATCACCGAAAATGGCGAGTTTTTCTACAAGGTGAACCAGGAGAAGACCAAGGAGTTCATAAAACTGAAGATTGAGCTGGTTAAACAACAATTGAGTTCCAGTAAGTTGATGACACAGATAAAGATGAGTTTGTACGTAGATACAGAGACAGAGATTCCCATGGGGATGGAAGATCAGGAAATCTTATACTTAGCCAATGAGATGATTCTGTCACACTTGAGTATTAGTCTCGAACTACATGATTTTGAAGACCTTTTGAAGTACAAGAAGGGGATCCAGGCCCGTTTAACTGCTAAATCAATGGTGATGGAAGCACAAAAGCCAACAAAACATCAACCCAAAACCGGGAAAGCGGCTAAAGGAAAGGTCAAGAAGCCGGTGGTCAAAGTGGCCAAAGGCAAAGGAGCATTGGACATGTTGTTCAAGAAACGTTAGATACATATGACATAAAGAGCCTATTTACAAATTAATCTAATCTTTCTTTTCATTAGCACCGGGAGGAGTTGAAGTGGTGGTGGATTTCTTAGTATCCTTGTTTAAATCGTTAAATATCTTCATACCACTTACCATAAATTGACCAATATCACTCATGTTAGAAGGTAAGATGATGGTGTTAGTTTCTTTAGCCAAGTTACCAAATTGCTTGATGTAATCTTGCGCAATTTGCAAGTTAATGGCTTCGTGGCCATATTCATTTTGCTTGATAGTATTGGAAATCAATTCCAAAGACTTGGACATAGCAGCAGCATTGTTAATCTGTTCCTGCTTGGCAGCTTCAGACTTCAAGATTTGGGATTGCTTTTCCCCTTCAGCAATATTGATTCTCAGTTGTCTGATACCTTCACTCTCCAAGATCTCAGCTCTCTTCGATCTTTCAGCTGAAACTTGTCTGTGCATGGCCTCCAACACATTCGAAGGTGGATGTATATCTCTGATTTCGTATCTCAAACATTTGACTCCCCAGTCCTCGGAGGCATCATTGATGGCCCTATTGATGTTGATGTTCAACTGCTGACGTTCTTTCAACACAGAATCCAAGGTTAAGGAACCAATCTCTGATCTCATAGTAGTTTGTGCCAATTGCGACACAGCGAATTGGAAGTCTTCCACTCCATAACAGGCTTTGTAAGCGTCCATTACCTTAATGTACAAAATTCCATCCAATTCCAAACTTACGTTATCAGCAGTGATGGCATTTTGAGTGGGGATCTCGACTGCCAGCTCCTTGAGAGATTGGACGTAAGAAATTTTGTCAAGGAATGGAATCAATACAGCCACTCCTGGGTTCAATATTTTGTGGAATTTCCCCATTCTTTCAACTATCCACGCCGTCTGCTGAGGCACAAACCTCACAATGGTATTGGCAGGCAATCGTTCTTTTTGGAAAAAATTCAATGTGGACATGTTGTTGAGCGACCGGGAAGTAATAATGGGCCGGAAGGCCGCAATTGGTCTTGCCGAAAACCCTCTTGAAATCAGAAGCATTATAAGTTACAATTCTCTGAAATAAGTGACTTGAAAATTTTTCGCGCTTTTAGTTGTTTTAAGCTGCAAACACTGAAGACCTTCATCTTGCAACTATCTGAACATACAAGGCTTTCAAGAGCTAGTTACATCAATAATTCCATAGGATTACCATAAAATACATATAAAAGTATTGAAGAACTCAACAGAAATGAAGTCGAACGATATCTCCATCAACGAAACCAAATATATCATAGAGTCTTTAAAGCAAGGAACAAGGCTAGATGGGCGAAAGTTGGATGAGATACGTAAACCTGAGGTGGTACTTGGTGACAATGGATACGTTGAGCTTGGGTGGGGTCAAACGAAGGTGGTGATCAAAACATCGAGTGAAATTGTAAAGCCTTTCGAAGACAGGCCGAATGAAGGACTTTTGGTGATTAATAACGAGTTGTCCCCAATGGCATCAATAAAGTTCGACGAAAGAAGTGTGGATGAGGTAATGATCAACCGTATAATTGAAAAGTCAATCAGAAAATCAAATGCACTCGACTTGGAAGGATTGTGCATCAAGACAGGAGAAAAAGTATGGCTTATCAGAGTGGACCTAAGTATCATCAACTTCGATGGAAACTTGATCGACTCTTGCTGTTTTGGAAGTATTATAAGTTTGATCCACTTCAAGTTACCCAACTACTCGTTGGATACCAACGGTAATATCAAGGTGTATAATTTGGATGAGAAACCACCCATTAGTTTGAGTGTTTTGCATATTCCTATCACGCTAAGCATTCTGTTTTTCAACCCTTTGAACGATGAAGAAAACTTGAAGAGTAACAACAACTATGAGATATCGGTTTTCGATGCTACCATGAAAGAAGAGCTTGTGAGAGACAGTTATTTGGTTGTATCTGTAAACAGCAATAAGGAGTTGATTCAGTTGACCAAATTAGGAGGAATTCCCATTGATTCAGTCGAGTTGGTAAACTTGTGCCAAAGGTGCTATGCGTACGCGGAG
Source organism: Yamadazyma tenuis (assembly GCF_029203305.1). NCBI lineage: Eukaryota > Fungi > Ascomycota > Pichiomycetes > Serinales > Debaryomycetaceae > Yamadazyma > Yamadazyma tenuis. The sequence continues at coordinate 966,926 of NC_089463.1, forward strand.
GAGTTGACTGAGTTAATTAAAACGACAGTGAAGAGGAAGGAAGAAGAAGAGTTCAAGAGATTGAATTTGAGACTTCTTAAGAGTGTTGATACCCGATAAGGGATCATTATCACTAAGCTAGAAAATGAATGTAGAATCATTATGCATTATTAATTTACACTATAGTATAAGGAATGTAAACGGCTATTAAGAAAGAACCATTAAACCTGTTCTTTATAAACGTTTAAGTTGGAATCTTTCCTCTTTCTGGTGATCTTCTTGGCGTGCAACCACTTGGTGACTTTGGCTTTGATTTTAGAGCTGGAAATCAACAAGTTGTAGATCCAGTATTCGATTAATAAAAATGCCAACACAATACAAAACCCGCCAAAGACTGCCAAAGCAATGTGATTGGCCAACTCTTTTATAAACTTTGCATCGTCCAAATGCCATGAGCTTCCAGGACTAATAGCGAAAAAAGAGTAGGCATTGGTTTTGTAGTTGTTAGGCATCAAGATGCGGATCTTCCCAGCCTCTGGTACCCCCCATCTCTTGTACTGTTTCCACATCACCGAGAGAAACAATGGCCCGGTGGAGTACATGATGGTAATATACGGTACCAACCAGTTCTTCTGGTAATTCTTTAAGCTGTCGATCACCTTCAAGAAAAATGGATGGTTGGGAACGGCCCCCATAACATCGTTGGAAATCCCAGTGGGGAGAGTCTTACGTACAAAGCCCGACACTGTCATCAACGGATCCAAGCGTCTTTCACACCCATCATCCAAGTCAATATAAACACCTCCAAAGTGCACCAAGACAAAGTATCGGATGGCATCAGCTCTCTGGATCGGATACTTGTACTTGTCCCAAGTTTGTAAGAACCAGGGATATGTTTCAGCAATGAAGTCTCTGGCCATCTCGTCGGTCCAGAGAATATATTGGTAGTCGGGGTGTAAATTAATACATGCTTGTTGGCCCAGTTTCCAGTTCTCAGGAATGTGGTTGTCTTTGTAGGTCTGATGGATGATTTTGGGAATGAGAAGCGGTTTGGTGATGACTCCATCAGCAGGGTTGAGTTCCACGTCCAATAAAGCATCTGCGAATGAGTCGTCGTGCAACAAGGTGATCAAGTCGAACAAGTACCATATGAGATAGACGACAATGACCACATGGGCGCCAATGAGATATTTCAATTCTTTCCTCATGATATGTTCAAGAAGAAAAGTGGTAGCAAAACACTAGCGGTGATGGATGGAGCAAGATTTTAGGGCTATGTGCAACAAAAGGTTTCTTTTTATTTTGCGGGTGCAAGAGAAGGAGAAGCCACAAGAAACACACTGATGAATAAGGCTAACGAGAGTCAGGCTTTACCAGAGTTTTAGTCCTTGGTTGTTTAGGCGAAGCTGAAGACGAGGTTTTTTGAAGATGGGGTTCTTCTGGGGTGATAGTAATTGACGAAATTGTTTTTTCAATTATCCTCAATGTTTTGAAGGCAGTTTTTGTGTCATTATTAGCAGATTCATCTCCTATTTTTTGTGCGTGCGAGGTCCTAGCGTCAGCATTTCCAGCGAATGTCGCATTGTTGGGTTGCATCGTCGTCCGTTTGCCGATCGGTTGCCGTCCGTCAGACCCTCACTTTAACCGAATTTCACATTGGAGGCGGCTTAATATTGTTCCAGGCGTCCAGCCATGCGACATTCTGGATGTGTCATGTTCCGCGTATGGTTCTTGGTGGTGTGCGACCACTCTACAGCACAACCCTCGGTACCTTACGACTAATTTTTCCGTTGGGGCATTCTATTTGCCAGTGGAAAGACTACAACCTGGTTACAGTATCGTATGGTTGGTTCGTAGCTGCTGACCACTGTGTTCTCATGTATTTCTTTTTCTCGTCTCGAACTCAAATTTCACAGGAAAAATGTGATCTGCTAAACCCAGCAGGTATGAAACGGCTAACACCAATTACGGTATGATAATGATTGTATAATTAACTATTAATTTTGCCTACAATTTAATAGCCCGGGTGGTAGTTTTATCAATTATATCCACCATGTAGTCCATGTCTAAAGTATGCTCTTCCTGGTTGAACAAGGTCTGGAGAAACTCGTTCAACATGTCCAAATCCTTTTTATTTTCGATCTTGACGTATGCTACTGTCTTCGATTTGTTCTTGAAAATCTTAATCAATCCCAAATGGTTCAAATAGTAGAGGCAGCTTAACAAGTACTGCTTGTTGATTGACTCGTAGTCAAGCGTGTGGGCATTTTTCTGAATCAGTTTCAACAATTTCTTGGTATCGGGGAAGTCATTTAGCTGGTCGTTGATGAGGAGTTCTTCTGAAATCTGTGCGTGTGGTTCCATAAATTCAATAATGTTGGTGGTACAAATCATGTACGATTTGATGAATGGGTATACTAACGACTCCAAAAGCTCCAAACCGGGCTTGTCCAAGACCTTCAAGTCCTTGTCGATTTTGCAACTTTCAATCAATTCGTTAATTACAACCGTAAACTCGTCCCGTTCATTGGGACTGTAGTCAAAGAGAAACTCGCTTTTGAGCAATGTCTTAATGGTGCGAGTGACCTTTGACAACTCCTCAATGGTCTTAGAATTTGAATGTAAGATTCCGAAACTGATGATCGATTTAGTGATCAATAGGTGGATGGATAAGTTCTTGTAGTACAACAATTCGATTGAGTTGTTGATGATTATATCGTTACTTTTCGTATCCACCTTAATGAACTTTAAGAACTTGATGATCTGGTACTTGATCAAGTAAATCACTTCGTCATTCTTCAAGCCTTGTAAATAACTCAAAATGGTTATATTGGACTCGTTGGATGGGTGCACCTGGTTCTTCACAATGCCAATAACAACAGGCCATATTCTCAAGATATTGGCCATAGGTATTATTTTTTCAGTTGGGTGCAAATAAGAATACAATTGGATCACGGCTCCAACAATGGCGATTTCTGGTAAATAGTTTATCAGGTTGACTTCATGCAATGTTTTGAATCCCATTTGCTTCAAGTTACCGTTACAGGCTGAAAGGTGGAAATTTTGTCCAAACTTAATAAAGATTTTACCGTTCAACTTCAATGGGATATTGTCGTACTCCAATCTTTGTTCAATAATCTTGTTGATATTATGCTCCACCTCACCACCAAATAAGTTGACCAATCCATTCTTGATGATCCCCAAGAAACTCTCCTGTTTCTTGTCCTTGCCGATCAACTCCTTCAAGTACCCGTCTGTCTCGTAGATTCTTTCATAAGTTATACTCAATGGCTGCAAAATCATATCCTTTTTCGTCGAATCGTAGATCTGCTGTAATATTTTCAACACTCCGTACTTGGGAAGTAATAATTTACCATCTCTTGATCTGGTCCCTTCAATAAACACCTCGATATTGACATTGTTCAACACAAAAAATTCCAACAAGTTGGTCAAGTTCTTCTCCGTATACAATTCATTGTTGAAACTTCTTTTGATGAAAATTGCCCCAAGTTTCTTCAAGAATTTCCCAAACACAGCAACATTCAAGTTCTCACCAGCAATAACTACGGGGGTAGATAATTGGAACCGAATGTTCAATATGTGCAAAATGATATAGTCGACGTGGGACTTATGGCACGGCAAGTATATAATCGACATGGGATCCTTCAAATACTGTTGATACAACCGACTGATTTCCAAGTTGTTACACCAGATTCCGTCAGGGAACATTGATTTCAACACCTTGATAACCGTGATGTAGCAGATTTTAATGAAATTATTGGAGTTGCCAAAAAGCGGGAAATTCTTTTGGTTTTCCGCCTTGTAATAGTCAACCATGAACTTCTTCACTTCTCTATATCTATCTGGCAATTGCTTTGAAGTGATTAAATTGAGATTCAATTCCTGGTCAATCAACTTGTAGATCAACTCATCGAGATACTCGTCCGAGAGCTCTAATTTATCATCCATAAATTCATGTAAACTGTCAATGAACTTGGTATTGAATTTATTGACCGAGAAGTAGTATTCATTTTTATCGTAGATTGACTTGACGTCGATGGCTGTGAAGAAATCAATAAAGTTTAGCAATATGCTCCAATTTTTCTCCATGGGAGCATTATTGGGCATGTCGATATAACTGCCTGAGGAGCCATTGAATTCATGGGGGAGAGGAATCAGGAGCTTAACATACGGCTGCTCCAACGCATTATCGAGGATATTGACATCAAAGTACGGATTTAAATACATTGGCAATTGTGGAGGGTGGAACGAATAAAGGTCAGAAATGTGTAACCTATAGAAAATAGTTGCCTCTTATAGAATTAAGACTTGCGTTTGATTTTGAGATTTGTTGGGCAAGATGGAGAAAAAAAATATCATTCCAATCTGGTGAAATTGCTAACTGGTGTGGTCAGAAGGTTTTGCAATTGAGCGGCGGAGGAATATTAAAATGGTATATGCTAATGATCTTGGTATCCATGAGACCTTATATACTGATGGGATCTTAGAGTGGACATGGGAATGTCACAGTAGGAATCGATATTTTTGGCGTCAAACCGAACAGATGTGGGGGAAGGCGAAATTTGAGGTGCGGCAGGATCTACCTGGAGGGATGCACCAATCGGCTGGGGAATTGGCAGAGGTGCGGCGTCACCTGGGGATATAGGATTTGGGGATGTAGGGGCGGGTTCCGGGGATGTAGTGGTTATTTCCGTCGCTTCTGCGGTGTCCGTGGTGGTTTCGGTGGCAGCTTCCGTAGTGGACTCCGTGGTGGCTGTTGCAGTAGGCTCTGGGGTTGGGGTCTCATTCAGTTTCTTCACATCATAAATACTCTTCATCTTGAAGGTGACATCCTCTTCGACTTCTTCCTCGTACGACAATTTCACCTTTCTCTTTTTCGTCAGTTTCTTGATGACTTCTTTGGGCTTCGAATCTGTTGTAGCTTCTCTGACCTTTATCTTCGCTTCATCGAGTTCCGCATAGTATGGCACAGGCACATCAACTTTCAGAATCACTGTCTCAAACTCCCGGTTTTTCACCTTCTCAAGTGTGTAGATCGACGGGCCCAGGATCTTACCTACGATGGTAAACTCTGGAATATCAAGAATATCTTCATTAAGGTTAATGATAAGTTGTGTTGCAGTTATACCAACTGTTCCTTTACCAAGTCGTATTCTGTTGTGTTTGATAACTTTGAATTCTGGCACTTCACAGGAGCAGCTCACCATCTCATTATCACTGTAGACAAGCTGTCCTCCTAACAATTGACCATGAAGACAGTGTTTAAGGAAGTTTCGTACGAGGGCTATTTCTTTGGCAAATACCTCTATTTCTATGGGGCCTTTGTTTGTGGTGAAAATCACCTTTCCTGTGGTACTCACTGACATATATAGAACCTGCTGTAGGTGTATTTAGGTCAATGTTATGTGGTACAAAGTCGGTATCTGTGTCTGCGATGGAATATATTTGTGCAAATATCAAAGATCTAGTTCGCGACTGATCGATCAACAAAAACAACTTCAACACTTGGCCAATGGCTTCTTTAAAGACGTTTATCAAGGCCGTCAGAAAGGCCAAAACCATTGCTGATGAGCGTAATGTGGTTAAAAAAGAGAGTGCTTCTATAAGAACATCGTTTAAAGATGTCAATCTTGATCAGAACACTAGAAGAGTCAACATTTCCAAGTTGTTGTATCTTTATATAATTGGCGAGAAAACCCATTTTGGCCAGGTCGAATGCATCAAATTGCTTGCTTCCCCCAAGTTCATTGACAAGAGGTTGGGATACTTAGCTACAATGTTGTTGTTGGATGAGAACCAGGAAGTGTTGACCTTATTGACAAATTCTTTGGACAATGATATGAAGCATACTAACCATTACGTGGTTGCTCAAGCCTTATGTTGTTTGGGAAATATCGCATCTTTGGAATTGTCACGGGACTTGTATCAGAATGTTGAAAAGTTGATGCAATCAAAGAACGCATATCTTAAGAAGAAGGCTACAATTGTGGCATCCAAATTAATAGATAAGAATCCAGATCTTTTGGAGTTTTTCGTGGGCTTTATCCCTACATTGATTACCGATAAACTGCAAGGGGTTTTATTGGCCTCGTTAAAGTTGATTCAAAGCTGTTTCAATAGTGTTGAAGAAACAGATCGCTTCAACCTCCCGAATACATACACCACATTAATTGGGCACTTGAAAAAATTGATCACTTCAGGTTATAATCCCGATTATGATGTTTTGGGAATAAATGATCCGTTTTTGATTATCAACTTGATTTCTACCTTGAGACTCCTATCCACGGTGCCTGATTTACCTGCTAAGAACTTGGAAATGTTGAACGACGTGTTGACGCAAATTTGTTCTAATATAGAAATAGGTAAGAATGTGAACCATGCGGTGTTATATGAGTGTATCAAGACTATTTTTTCGATCAACTCCGACCAATCCTTAAAGATTTTGGGTATAAACTTGTTGGGTAAATTCTTGTCAACTAAAGATAACAATACTAAGTATGTGGCATTGAACACTTTGTTGACAGTGGTCAACATTGAACCTAATGCTGTACAAAGGCATAGGTCTATCATTGTCAGCTGTTTAAGCGATGGTGATATCTCAATCAGAAGAAGATCATTGGAATTGTCATTCGCTATCTTGAATGAATCCAATATTCGGATCTTGATCAAAGAAATCGTTAATTACCTTAAGACCACGGATGACAATGACTTGAAACCATATATCATCTCCCAGTTGATTTTGTCAATTGAAAAGTTCAGTCCTAATGACAACTGGAAATTCGACAACTTGATCAAGGTATTGAACTACTCTGATAATCATGTTCAAATAGATTACATTTCAAATATTTTGAGTTTAGTTATCAGACTAACTGCCACAGACTTGAAGAAGAGTATTCTACTCAAGATGTTCAAATTGAACTATGAGAACGACAATATGAACAAAAACAAATTAGGTTTAGCGCTAACCACTGTTTGGTGTTTGGGTGAATATTTTGAGCTAATCAATAACGAACACATTGAAATCAATGATGAAAAAGTCTTGGTAAACGACGAGAAAGTGTTAGAATATTTCAAGATTTTACTGAACAATTCAAACTATTCTATTGGAGAGACCAACCAGTTAACCAGCTACATCATCAATTCGTTGATTAAGTTGTCAAATAAGTTTAGCAACAACAGCTCATTAAACCAGATCAAGTTATTGTTGGAATCTCATGCCAATAGTTCGGATTTGGAGATTCAAATAAGATCTGTGGAATATTTACAAATCTTGACTCAAGATTCTAAGTTGAGAAAGGGGTTGTTATCAAAGATGCCAGCACCAAAACTTAAGAAGAAAGAAATGTTAACATTGAATGATAGCACCAACAAGAGACTGACCCCAACACCAAAGTCCCACTCGGATAACAGGGTTGCGCTTGAGAATGATTTGTTGGACTTTAATGATGATGTCGAGAAGAAACCTGAAGTGGTTATTAAGAACGACTTATTGTCAGATATTTTCAGTAATTCTAAATCAACCTCAGCCAATCCAAGAGCCCACAATGATATTCTTGATCTTTTTGATGCACCGACAGTTTCCCATACTGCACCTACTTCAGTTCCAGTGGCTGAAGAGCTCATCATCTATACCGATGCCAACATTGTGATCAAGTTTCTTCCCAAGTCTGTTGGCAATGGATTTGCCCAAATCGAATCCCATATACAGTCGAAAACATCCCAAGCTATCACCAACTTCCAATTGCTTATCGCTGTTCCTAAGTCTCAAAAATTGACCATTTCCACCAATAACTTAGTCAACTTGGTAAGCCCATCCGATGTGATTGTGCAAAACATAAAGTTAACTGGCAAGGAAGGAAGCAAAGTGAAATTCAGAATCAAATTCAATTACCATTTAAACGGAAAACTCGTTGAACATATGTTCGACTACAGTCTCAAACAAAATCTTTAAATTGATATAATCATATATATCCTAGATCCTCTAAAAATTAACACCAGTAGAAACACCAGTAGCCAAATCATCGATGTCGTGGGCAATGTTGCCACCACCGCTGATAACTTGATCAGAGATAGGCTTGATGATGGAGTTGTAAACAGAAACAGCACCACCAAAAGCTGGGATACCAATGTACAACAAAAAGACGGTCTTGAATAACCAGTAGAATGGAATCCAATAAAGGATAGCCTTGGACCAGAATTCAATGACATTCAAGAACGCAAACACAACCCAGTAGGTCAATAATTTGGTATCATCGTCGGTTCCAGGAGTATCCAAGGCAACCAAGGAGTAGTAACCAGGAACCACAAACCCAGCGATATTACTTAACAATTGGCCAATTCCACCGACATTTAAGAAAATCAACACGAAGTAGACACCTATCGCGGCAATCACAGCATATGATCTGGGTAAACCTGATTGTTGTTCGAATTGGCCTAAAATACCAATGTGAGAAGTTCTCTATAAAAACAGTTAGTATCACCTAATTCCACGGTTCAGGAGTTCAGCAAAGTACAATGGAAGAGCTTTGGGATCCAGGGGGTGTGATTAAACATACAGCATCAACTTGGGATAAGATAGAAGTAATTTGGTCCATGTTTGACTTATGATAAAGATAACAAGTATTACTATTGCTCCCATTGCTGAGCTGAGTTCGCGAATGCGGTCCAGGTGGAATTGTGAAATCAGTAGAGACACGAACTGTAAGAGCAATAAATGAAGGTTAGTAACTGGATAGTCCGTTGGAGACTACCATTCTATCGACAACCCCCTTGAATGAGGAACTACTCGTTCAGATGTGAAATGTGTGGTGCTGTTAGTTGTGTAGTCGCAGTGTTTGTACGCTTATTTTCAAATTCAACTCGATTTGCCTTTTTCGCAACTTATGGATATGACTCTCTTGCAAGAAGTGCAAATAGAACAAGGCATCCTTTTATTTGTCACATACATTACACCCGAATTATACGAGTGGTTTCAAGATGACTACAACTGGGAGACTACCTTACGACTTGTTCCACTTCGCCAACAACTCGAGTTGAGGAATATGGCTGATCATTCTGCCAAAGTCAAGAGGCTTATAACACGGTTGTTCTTGACGCTAACCCTTAATTATGTTATCCACAACCATGAAAATGACCCATGGGAGCCTCTCATATTTTCCTACAATAAGTACGGGAAACCACTGGTACCGGAGGCGAGTATTTCATTTAATTCTAGCACCTCCAACCATACCATTTGCATAGTTATCAACAACATAGGGAACATGGCTCCTATAGGGGTGGACTTATCACATGAGCAGCAGAAAATCGACAAACTGACGGTTTTGGAAGACTTCAAGGCAATTTTTCACTCGTCTGAGATTACCCAGCTACAAGGTGTACCTGATACCAGTCTACAATATAAGATGTTTAATCAGTTTTGGACTCTTAAAGAAGCATTTACAAAATACTTGGGGTATGGGTTAAACGTAGATTTGGGGAGTTTCTGGTTCGATTTGCATAACGAGCAAGTCATAGACGTCCCAAACTCAGCCACAGAGTTCTACAGAGCCATACACAACGATAAAGACCAAAATAGACGCAACGCTGTCCCGTTTGAAATCTCATGGCACACAAATATCTCTGTGGATACTAGAAATCTACAGCTTCCTTCCACTGCACGTGAGAACGATCTAGGAAACATATCGCTTATATGTCAGTCAGGAGTACTCCTCAATTCCCTGACCAAAGCTCACACCTTACCTGTCATTATTTCCCTCATTTCTGATGGGCGAGTCAGCCACCAGAATCGGATCCACACCTTCAATTACCATATAGACTTGCATAGAATCCTCAGTAACAACCACGCTTGATGGCAGACTATCTGAAATCCGCACTAAAAAAGATTTAAACAAGGTAAGCGCTTTAGCTACTCATCAGCACTACAATTTACACGCAGTATTAAACCTCAAGCTTCCGAGTAATATATGGTTATTGTTATCCAAGTAACCAAATGAGTTGCCACACAAAGTATGGAGACAAAAACTTCAAGTCTCTAAAGCGGCGGCCCACGCGAAGACTAGGTGCCTCTAGAACCAACCTGCCGTTTTATTACCCCCAAAATAATCTTGGATCAAGTAACACAATGGGATCCAGTCCTCCTGAATCACCAATAGAATCTCCACACCACGGGCCGACTCCCATCCCCGAAATAACCCCCTCGGAATCTAAAATGAAAATTGTTCGAGATATCTACGGATCAATCCTAAGTATCGATGACTGCCAGGCCCAAGAGAACCCTGCAACACATTTGGTGATATGCTCATATACGTTCAACAAAAAGACAAGACCAACTGATGGGCTAACTTCACATCTTAATGTGTCTCCCAATAGGCAGTTCATGTACATCACTAAATCTGCAGCTATAAAAGATCACACGGTGATAAATATGTTTAAGCATGTGGAACAGGTACTTATTTGCCGAAAGGAAGGCATTTTAGTTGTGTTGAATGATAATGGAGGCTACGTGTTCTTTCGGCATGATCGTTACAGTGAAGAATTCTATGACTTTATAGTTGCGAGTTACAGCAGCGTGGAAGATGCCAGTATAGAAGATGTACACAACAAGATGACGGGTATTGATGAGTCCAGATCATCCGAGAAACAATCAGAACAGGAACCACACACTTACAGATTCCTGAAAGATTTAGAGAAGAAGGCATCCCCTTCTTTTCCTAGGATTCCTCCAGAAGTCATGTACTCCTCAGAAGATGCGGTACCAATACTAGCCAGAAAGACAAGATCACGAATGGTGAGCCCAGAAACGATATCCCTTGTACCATTAGAGTCTCCGGCTCCATTTGTTCCGCCATTACAGTACAAATTCCCCGACGGGAAGCCTTTCATTGTTACCCAATCCGATTTCAAAACATTATACAACAATGACTGGGTAAATGATACCATAATCGACTTCTTCATCAAATTCGAAATACAGCAGGCAGTCCACAATGGGAATATGAAGCAGGAAGACGTATATGCGTTTAATTCGTTCTTCTTTCTAAAGCTAATGTCCAATCCTGAAAACTTCCAAGATAGAGAACTAATCGGCTACTACCAAAACGTCACTCGATGGGTCAGTAAAATAGATCTCTTCAGCTACCAGAACTTGATTATTCCTATTAATGAAAGTTCCCATTGGTACGGATGTTTGATAGTTGGGTTACCTGATTATCTTGAGCGGGCCAAGACGTTGAAAGAACTCAACGAAAGCCAAGCTCATGATTATGTCGGAAACTCAACAGACGTTGTGGAACCTGAAGTTCATTCCATTTTTGAAAGCAGATTCAAGAATAAAGTCAACATATTTGTGTTTGATTCCCTAGGCCAAAAACACGTTCGTATCCATCACCCATTTAAAAATTTCTTGATGGAATATTGCAAGGATAGATATGGGATAGAGATGGAAAGATCCGATATAGTGTTCAGGTCCACGAAAGTGCCCAAACAAAACAATTTCAATGATTGTGGAATTCATGTCATATACAATATCCGCAAATACTTGAATGCTAGGGCTGAATGCCTTCTGATATGGAATAAAGGAAGCTCACAGTACAAGGCATTTTTTAAGAGCTCCGAGAGAGCAGGAATGAGGAAGGAATTAATTCAGTTGTTGCTTAAACTCCATAATGAGGACAATCCAGACAAAAACAAAGAAGAAGCAGGCCCCGAAAATTCTGAGAATGGGGTTGGAAGCGAAACAGACACCGGTACCAACGTAGAAGCTGGGTCCAAAGTTTCTAAAGAGTCGTCATCTACTGCAGACGACAGATGCATAAACGTGGATTCTGGAAACGAGAAAGGTTGCGGTAGCGAAGATGATGAAATTGAAGTCGTCCAGGTAAAGAACCTAGACAATGTTAGACAGCATCGGATAAAGGCAAGAGGAAGAAATGGAACGAATCGACTATTTGTCACAATAGCAAACGGTGTTAATTTGAAGGCCGACACGTATGGAGTGGACCAGAAGAAGTCGTCTAACGAATGCATTCAAGAATTGGTGGATGGTATTGGCGAAAGGTCCAATTGGGAGACAACTGAAAGAGAGACTGATGACATCAATGAGAATTTGAGCAACCAAGCCCTTAAAGAGTCACGGATATCAAATGACATTTCTGCAGTAGCGGTACAGATTCTAAATGAGCTATTTCCAGACCCAAGAGAGACATTTACGTCAAACCAGATATTGGAGATCACCAAATTCATAAAGGACATCAACCATCTAACGTTCAAAAGAGACCTGCAAAAGGTAGAACACTTGAAAAAAGCATTCAGGGAAACATACGACAGGCTCGATCCCTCTAGGCCAATGAATGCTGAATTCAAGATCACCTTTGACACAGCTCTCAGTAAGAAAACGAGCGAAACCAACCACGATGATAGCGATGATACAGACGCATTGCATGAAACGTTAAGCATTAACAGCGGTAGCCATACTGAAGGAGTTCTCAGAACCGATAAGGCCTATTCCCCGTCCCGTCGGTGGGAATACACAGAAACCCAGCCGAGGGACAAGAGGCAACGGCTTCTGTGAAATCATTGCATATTTGTAAATCTACACTCAAATAAAGTATCTGTAGGGTCTTATTCTATTTCGTTACGTCACTCTTTCCACTCAATGATGTCTTCAAAATACCTCCTTCAGAACCTTGACTTTGATTCGCATTTGAGTAGTACAGTCATTTCAACAACTTTTAGACACTTCTCACAACTCATCCTTCACATCAATAGTGTCTTCAGTATTTATTAACTCATCACAGCTTCGTCCTACATCCTCCCCCAACACAATAAACTTCACCGTATGAAAATAATCAAGGTTATCACACCAGCTGCGCTTATTTCTAAACTTCATCGTTTGGAACTCACTGATCCACTGGGTCAATTCCATAACTGGTAGGTCTACGCCCACATCTACCACCACCAAGAACTCACCGAACTTTGTCTCTAATGAGTAAATCGTATAGATCTTATGCCTTCTTAAGATCTGGGCCACAAGGCGAACCTGGTCCGAAATCCTCGTAACAGCTCGGTGGAACCACTGCAACAGTTGGGGCTCACGTGATTCACCCATCATGTGGTTGTTAAGCAGCTGGAACTCATCGGAGTCAGTATGAATCACATATCGGTATTTATCGAATTGGCTCACAAACTTGTCGGAATAGTCAATGAAATTCAACACATCATCACGGGAGTCGTCGCGAGCACGAAGGGCCAGGGCCGGCACGTTATCTAAGATCTTTGATATTCGGAAGTCTGCCATTGTCGGGTCGAAGCACACAGTAGCAGCACACAAATAGGTCCAAATTACTAGCCAGTTCATGAAAAGATGAGGTTCAGAATTTGACGTGCGCGAAGAACAATATATTTGAAACATGAGCAAAGATGCTACTACAAGGACTGGGAAAGAAGAGAATGGCGTTGTGATTCTCTCGTCTAGTTGTTCGACCCACAGTAACACCCTTCTAATGATCAATGGACCTGTATATTACTGAGTATGTCTCCGCACCCACCACTGCACATCCACTGTGTGATCTCACGTGTAGGTTACAGATTAGCAGAGGAGGTATTTATATAGTAAGCTTTTGTGGTTCTTTTCGTAGGAAACACCAATTCCAGAACAAAGCATGCTCGGGTTCCACGCTCAGCCCCCAGTCCCCGGCTCTCAGGCCCTGAGTGTTTCCCCAGTTGGTAGTTGCGGTGCGATAAAATGCAACACTTTATCGCACATAAAACATTTCAGATCTCTTATCGCTTTTCATTGATCCATAAATTATGCTATTATATCGTTATCGTATTTACACTACAGGGTTCCTTCATTCAACAAGCCACCAATTGAGATTTTGTTACTCTTGACCGGTACGGACAAGTCGGTCATCAACGCCTTGTGCTCCCGTGGAGGTGTAGACTCCTGCTTGAGGACAGGAGACTGTTGGGGGTTATGGGGTGGTACATCATTCAGACCTACCATGGATGACAGGCATGATGAGGAGGCGCGTGATTGGGAGTGGGAATTGGGAGAGATCAACGGGCGTGCGATGGTGGCAGGGTGGGTTCCAAAATTGTGAATTGAAGGGAGTTTGATGGGGACAGATGGCTGTGAAGCGGGTCTGGGTGGTGGGAGGTTGTATGCGTTTGGAGGAGGGGGTCCTGGGAAGGGTCCAGGTCCATTGGGGATACGGCCAGAGCCGTTGTACGGTGGGAAATGGTGTTGGGCCATGGGGTACGGGTAGAACGGCTGGGGAGCAGGAGGAAGTTGGGGCATGGACATGGGCATGGATATGGGCATGAAAGCTTGGCCTAGAGTCGGACCTGCCAGGGCCGGGCGTGCGAGCAGGAGTACCGACAGGTCTCCCTGGGGCGGCGTGGCATGGCGGGGCGATGAGTGCTTGTGTTGGATTGGGGTATCCATATGGGCTGGCGACCTTAATGAGAGCTTGGGGGAGACTGTCATTACTGTCAGCACCACCGACTGGGGCGAGGCGGCGGCTGCAGCCAACTTTTCTTGCTCGTTGATATCAATTTCAGACGCAGCTGATGATGGCTTCTCCTTGTCAATGTTTCTCTTTCTTCGTTTGATGGTAGCCTTTTTCATTCTCACCGGCCGGTGCAGTCCGTGTAATTTATAGTAAAGGCCACAGGCGTTACAGATGGTGTTACCACCGTCGTCGCGGCGCCACAACGGGGTGATGGTGGTGTTGCAGTTGAAGCAGGCGATGGCGAGGTCATCCAGCTGTGGGGTGGGAGCCTTTGGTTTTTCCTCCTCGTGTATTTTTTTTAAAAACATCCGGTTGTTGTAGGCGGGGCAGCCTTTACAGGCGGCGCTACCACCGGTACCGTTGCACTGGCCATCACCGGCACAGCTACCATGTTTCTTGTTTTCGACTGTGATGAGGTTGGGAGTTTTCTTGAGGTTGACGGGCCGATTCGTATTGTTGGAGCGTAAATAGAGGCCACAGGCATTACAGATGAGAGTGCCGTTGGTGGACCTGCGCCAGAGAGGAGTGGTTTTTGTGCCACAGTTGGAGCACAGTTGACCGTCACTGACTTCATTTTGGGACACGACGTCGACTTTGATGGAGTTGACTTTAATGGAATCAGCTGAGGTATCGGTCGAAGTGTCGGTCGAGGTATCGGTCGAGGTGTCGGTGGAGGTGTAGGTCGAAGCGGCGGCCGTAGGACTGGGACTGATGGTGGATGGGTTGGGGGCACCAGCTGGGGAGTTACTGGTAGTATTGACAGTTGCTGTCGGTAGGTTTGCTAATAATGACAGGTCACTTTCAGTCTTGACTGTGAACGACATGGTCTATAAAAAGGGATCAAGTGAAAGGACAGTTGTAGATCTCAATAATGCGAGAGTGGAAAGCGAAGAAATGCGTGGCACCGTGAGTCGGGAACAACGTATGAATCGATTAATGACTAATGAATAAGTTGGTAAATGTATAAATTCTCATCAGACTGAGGCAGCAGAAAATACCAATTTTCAGCGTGCGGGAACCCAGATGTTAGAATAAAATCAGCGAATCGCTGTTTCGGTCATCAGTTACGAGAGCAGTGCGACATGAACAATCGAATTCCCCGGCACCAACCAATCAGCGGCCTTCTATTAATAAGATTTCTCTTGAATTTGCAGGGCGTGCCACCACCGGCAACCTCGTATAAGCTCCACAACAGTGGATTTCTGTAGGTCATGGATTGGCAGTGGGGGGTTAGCGAGTGCCGAAATTACCTTGGTTGGCCTACATTCCCGTACCTGGGTGTTGGGTCTCCTACTACGGAATACAGAGCTCCCACTCGATGCATTTCAGATTGTTTTTTATTGTCGTGTGCCTTACCTCCGATAGGCCAGGGCAGTAAAAAATGTGTCAAATTTCAAACATTCTCGCAGTATCTGATAAGCCTATTATTAGGGTTTGGTGGTTTGGTAGCCCTACCAGGGAGGTTTATAGAGGAGATTGCGTTAGATGGTTTAGAGGTTTGATGAAGTGGCAGCAATGAGTGTACTTGGGATCAGGCGGTAAGATTAAGGCGTGTAGGTGCATATCCAATGTTAATGCCGAAAATACCAAATGGCCCTGTCCTCGCCCACGTTAGACCTTCGTACAGGTGGGACTGGTACGCGCTCGGGTGGTACAGTCAATACCAAATGAAATGAACTTCTTTGTTAAATTAATGTCGCATTAGTTGGGCAATCAAAATGAAATATGTCGTTCGTACCCTAGGACGGAGAATCATTTATTTCAATGGTTGGCAAGGCATGACTGATACTACTATGGCCCATTTAGCACATGATTTTAAGGTGACGGGGTTTTGAGGTTGGGAATCTTTGGTCAACAATATTTAATGGTAGTAATGCTGTATACGATATAAAGTTTGCGTATTATGATGATTCTCATGTACTAGAATGGTATAGCGGAACACTTTGTCGGGCAGCACTTTTTACTTGTTCATCGTGAAATAAAACTATCATGTTTGCATTGAGGACAGGATACTTAACCAATTCAGTTATAACGTCCATAAGAAACTACTTACAGTGGTCCGCAAATGTTCCTCTACAAGTGTCTAATAAGGTATCAGATTCCAGATTCTTGTGGAAGGAACCTTGAGTTTTCTAACACTTAGACCAACGCCCCATTGCACCAAAAGTGCGATATATACTTAAGAGAGGTGTTCATTTAGCGGAGGATTAATAGTAGTTGGTTTCAGATCTCGGTGGGGGCTTTTCCGCAACCCCTGGTACAGGCACCACCCCTACCACCGCTCACGGGCCCACAGACTCACAATTTGGCCCCAGGCTCTGTATTTGTCCAGCATCTTTGTCTAGTGAACGGCGGAAAACAAATGGTGAAAAGTGGCACAACTGGCTCACATTCTCGTAGATATCGGCATCTCTGGCCCACCCTTGCCCCTCCAACCCTCTTCTCCCTTGTTTACAATGGTCGCCAGCAACGCGTTTTTGTGTCTCATTTTAGTTCCTCATTTTTCGCATCTTTGTTTTGCATCTTTGTTTATTTTTATCGCTTCACACACTCAACATTTTCATAACCTCCATCCAGACAAATTTCATCTCGACATTTGCTACCGTTCCGTGAAGTTGTTTGCCCCCCCTCATCCTAAGTGCCGTGCTCCCTGTTTCCCAGCCCGCAATCAAATTTGGTATTGTCCCAATAACCATCTCCAATCCTCCAGTCTCGAGTTATGAACTATAAGCGGCCGCTGTTGACAGCTGGTGCAGCTTCGTCCAAATCCGATACTTCGGTGAAGACTCCCAACCCCAAGAAACTCAAGTCTCGCCACTTCCAACCTGCTCCTACCGTGGCCCCCACTGGCGCCAACACCTCCGACTCCATTGAGTTCTTCACAAACAACCACTTCTCCCGGTCCTTCAACTCGTTGATCTTGGACGACGTGGATGGTACCAGCAGCCACAAGAAAATCAACAAATCGCCACCCTTTAACGTCAAGCAGGACTTGTACACCAACGACCTCATCGACGAGTGTGTAAGCGATGATACCAATATTGATACCATTATCCACCACGATTCATCCACGCAGTACGACGACAATGATGACTACGCCGTCACCGCAGGCTTCACCGCCACACGGCCCCGCTTGGAGTCGAGTATCAAGCGGTCATCCAAGTTTTTGAACCTTTCCATCGATTCCAACATCAATAAAAAGGACTTTGACATGTTGGAATTAGTTGACCGTAAGAGTGGCCCAGTCCCCGAAAACACGCCATTCTTGGGTTCCATCAACGACAAGTTGAACTTCGAATTTCACAAATCCACCCCTAAAACTGAGTTCCATTCCAACGAGTCCACTCCTGCATTTCCCAACAAGTTCAAAAGACCTCACCAGTTGATCTCTAAGTCGCCGTCTCCTCACTTAAAGTTGAAATCGTCGCATACCAGCTTGAACAAGAAGCCCAGTAATCACGACATCAACTCTAATAGAGTGTCGCCTATCTTGACCAATATCAAGAACAACTCGTTGAACAAGTTGTTCAATTTGAAGCCTTCCTCAGCAAAGCTCCGCAAAACAGAAAACTCCTCGCCCATCAAGTTCGAGTATTACAACGTCGAGGACTTGATGATAGACGACTCGGACCTGCCTTCCAAGAACCGCAAACCATCGAGCGGGTCAACTCATTCGCATCTTCAACAGCCCCACATCCAGATCTACCACGACGAGAACGTCTCTAGCATTCCACCCCAGTCCCATCTACAGCAACCGCCCGTGTATGCCACGGAGATGTTCGATGATAAGGAGAACGAGGAGAAAAAGTCGTATCAGTTTGTAAAACCGTTGCAAACGGCATTCAAGTCGACGGGGTTGATGAAAAAGAGTTCTCTCACCAACAACACCAACAAGCTTCCACCTGAAACCCCCATCAAAAAGCATCCCATCATGCTCTTTAATGATAAACCCAGCTTTTATGACCATGAAAATAGCTCGGAGATCTCCATCGAGGTCGGTAGGAACCATGTGCATAACCTGAGCTACAACAACTCCAACGACTCGACCATCTCATTATTCAAAATTCAGGACGAGATTCGAAATAGCGTCAAACATGTCAACATCGAAGACGTCAACCACATGATTGATAATGAGATCTTGGAAACTCCAACCAAATCTGTTAAGAAGTCGCAAAGCATGCCTGCCAACTTCAGTCCCATGTCCCTATATCAGGATCCTTCGACCCCGACTGTCAAAAGGAAAACAAGCCAGTTGGTCCACAATCATACTGACGCTATTTCGAGGTCAGCAGCCAAGGAGGAGTTCAGTCCCGACGAATTACAGTTCAAGGCTCAGTTTGTAGACAAATCGACCATAGATGAACACTTGAACAAGAAGTTTGGCAGCCACAACATCAAATACTTGAGTAAAGGAGAATTTTCCATTGCGTTTGAATGTAATTTTGATAATCAGAAGTTTGCTATCAAGAGATCTAAGAAGCCGATGATCGGCAAGTTGGAGGTGAAGAACATCGTGAGAGAAATCAACGCTTTGAGAGCATTGACATCTGTGAAGGATAACGAGTCGGTCAATTTGAAAGAACAAGAAGAAGGTAAAGAATACCTAATGTACTTTATTGAAGCGTGGGAATTCAACAGCTACTATTACATCATGACTGAGTTCTGTGAAGGTGGAACGCTTTTCAACTTTCTTCAGGACAACAAAAACTACAAGATTGATGAGTTTAGAGTATGGAAGATTTTGATTGAGATTTTGAATGGGTTGAAGTTCATCCACATGAAGAATTATCTCCACTTGGATTTGAAGCCCGCCAACATTTTCATCACCTTTGAAGGTTCTTTGAAGATTGGTGATTTTGGGTTGGCCACCAAGTTGCCCATTCTTGAAAAGGACTTCGACTTGGAAGGAGACAGAAACTACATTGCTCCAGAGTTGATTAACGACAAGATTTATACCCCATTTGCAGACATATTTTCAGTTGGTTTGATTATCTTGGAGATTGCTACAAACATCGTATTGCCAGACAACGGGACTCCCTGGAGAAAGTTGAGATCAGGAGATTTGAGTGATGCTGGAAAGTTATCGAGTGACAATATCAGTGACTTCCTTCAGCACCGAAATTTTTCATCGCTCACGTCATACAACTCGATTGGATTTTCCTCTAACTCAATCCATTTGCAGCCTCCCCATAACCCTTCGGCCAACCGGTCCCCTTCGGTGGGAGCCGAACAACTTACGTTGGATCAAATCAAAGTGCTTCTCCCCAGTAATGCCCCCAAATTCTTGATTTCCAAATCAGGAAATTTGGACCGGCTTGTAAATAAGATGTTGCAACCCAACCCTTTTGAACGGATCACTGCCACACAAATCCTCGAAATGGAGGAGTGTATTACGATTGATAACATCCGTAAAGCCGGAGCCACCATTTACGAAGGAGAATTTGGTCCCATTAACGATGATGATGAATAATTTAGAGTGTGTAAAGTAATAGACTTTAGATAAGACTTTGACTACCATTCAGGCTAGCCAATGCATCATATTTGCTTGTTCTAATGTATATTAAACAAATGCTATCATGTAAAATGACCATAATATAATAACGGAATAAATTATTGGACTTGAGAGTAGCCAGTGAAAGGATTGGCATTCTTGGATTTTAAGTAGTCGTCAGAAGCTTCTTGCCATGATCTGTTCAAGGTCGAAGGACCTGGAGCTGCAAACACTCTCACGGCTGCAAACAAAGCCACTCCACTGACCAACCCAGCCACGGTACCCCAAAACACCTTTGATCTGTCACCAGGTCCATAAAGAGGTTTTCTGGGCCCCCATTCTCCAAACGAAATATAATAAGCAGCCTTCTTTTCTTCGGCCGACAACTGTTGCCATGGCAATTCCTGTCTGGACTTTAACTCATCTATTAAGGCAGTTTGATCTTCTTTTGGTAAGGACTCCCATCTTTTGTCCAACTGGCCAACGTAAGCATTGGACAAAACTCTGGTGTTTGCCTTGGTCACGGTTGATTGACTACGAATAGTTAATCTCTGGATAGAATGACGAAACATGGTCTAAAATTCCGTTAGTATTGTGTCTCAAGTTTATCCACTTAGAATGTTGTTTTCTATCATCACCTGAGAAAACTTTCAGCGCTCATTGGGCAGGACAAGTATGGGCTCCGCACGACCAACCCGGCTCCCACGCCAATTGGTGTAACTCGTCCCAAAACATGGGGTTGGGTTCGTCAAGCGTGGAAGCGGTCAGATAGTGAGTCAGACAATGCGAGGAGGTGGCGGGTAAATTTGAGGAACGAGGGTCAATAAGTACGGGCGTTTAGAAGCAGGATTCTTGATAGGATGGTTTCGGTGTTTGGCGCCAGCACTCATATCTGGTTGCTTGAGAAGTGACCGCAGCCATTTGGCTGGATGGACACACCAGAACCAGTTGGAAAAGTGTTCAATTCATGTTGGGGATGGGCTTTTCATGTTGTTGTACTCACACCTTCAGAAGGGTGGAACGGGTCATACTTGTTCTGAAATGGCCGGAAAAGTGGGTCACCACAACGCCGGATACAAGGGCCTCCTATCCCGATATGGTGCATATGCCAGGTCAACGGGTGAATAGATAATAACACTCTAGTTCAACGTGATACATACCTTGTGTGTGTCTCGATGTTGAGTGAAAAAAAATTTGTGCGGTTTTCATTGGTAAGAGGCCTATGCGAGGGTCGTGCGCGGCCATGGACTGATTTTGATTATGGGGTGTTTTTGGAGACCGGTGATTGGAGAGATTGAAAGAGGTTAATATTAGAGAAAGGATCATTGAAGTAGGGATCAGAATAAAAGATAATTCAGACGAATATGTATTGGGTGTATATATATGGAGTGTAGAGATGTGGTGGTGGTGGGATTGGTGGGTTATACTCGCGGCGGAAGGTGGCACCGCGGAGGGTGGTGGCACCGCGTAGTGTTGGAATCGCCCCGCGACCTAATAGTGCTGGGTGACCTCCACCACCGACCTCTTCAATTGACTGCTCACCTCACGCACTGTCACCTCCAAATCCGAATGCGTCTTCACGTACCGCACAAACTCGGCCACCGAACCCCCCACACCAAAGTAGTAGTTCTTGGCCCCCACCAACGCCTTGGCTCCTCGCGTTCTTTTCACCAACTCTATCACCATCGTACTCAACACCGGTAACGACTCGAGCGAATAGATGGTCTCGCACGTGACCACAAGATCGATGGCGGTGTGTTGAACGAGCTGAAGAAACCGCTCGCCCCAGCTGCCCGAAATTAGCACGAGCTCGACGTGGGATGCCGCCAAGTCTGTTTCGAATTCCGCTACCACCTCGGCAGTAATGCGAAATTCGCTCGCGGTAGGCTGCTTCCGTGCCACGTACCAGTTGATCAACAAGTTCGGCACCGTTACTAGACGAAGCACTTCGTAGTTGAAATCAGAAAGAATCAATTTTAAGGGAGCCGTCGATGTCGCCGTGAGACGGTGAAACAACACATAGCATGAGGGCAACGAGGTGCCGCTGCCCAATTCCACCACCGTATTGGCATCAGCATAATTTGTGTGTAGCTCGTCTATCATATCGAACGAGCACTCCCACACTTTGAACCCTCCTTCGTAGTAATTTTTCTTCAAGTCCAGGTCGTCCGCAAGAAGAAGAGATGCTAGTTCCTCGTTGTCTTCTGTCATTACCTGATGTTTTATGTCATACAATGCCCGTTTGTACACGATATTATTGTTGGGAGTACAAGCGGTCTCGAACGAGAGCGAGGTGCCGATAAGCAGTAATAAAAGGTTGCTGATGTCGGCGACTTTTGGAGACACCGCGTCAGTGGCAGGTGCTGGTGGTGCCGAGGATGTTGTGGGGGCAGTCACCACTCCCACGCTTTCTCCATTGAGGTCTTCTTCACTGAAACCAAACGTGAAAGACATGCTCATCGCTTGACTTCGGAGGATCACAGATGTAAGTGAGAACTGCCCGCGCACGACCATCGCCCCCAGACCCTTTTACCTATATAGTAGATTCTACTTCTGACACCCAAATTTCTTGGAGGAAGACCAGGCTGAGTGAGAGGTCAACAAAGTAGGGCATCCAGGCACCTGAGATATGTTCATTGGTATATTGGCTTGGGGATGGCACATATAACTGGATGCCAGGAACAACTTTTTCACCTTTTTTCCCCCCACCCCTCCAAGCACGGGCCTAGTTCTTCCGAACGGTTAAAACAAAAGGAGCTCCCCGATCATGTATACAACCGATGCTCCGACGATGCTCTACAGTGGCGGGGCACACGGACCTCCACCCCCAAACTTCCAAACTCCCAATCGCGCTCCAAATAAACCCCTTCAACCCTCTCAACCTCCCACCCTCAATAAACAGCAGATAATACCTACCGGTTCACCCTCGAGCTTATCGCGCTCCTTTAATCCGCCTTTTAAATATGACCTGCTGTCGATAGCCTCTGGCAACTCCGAGCGCCCGCCAGAGCCGCATGCAGGAGCCCACCGCGACTACTTCAATCGTGGTGAGCAAAGATTTAAATTTTACCTTACAAACCTAATTCTTTATCACATCTTATGCCCATGAGCTTCAGTTCACCGCAAAGTCAGCATACACATAGCCCCGACAGCCCGCTGTCTCCCAGCATACCCCCCAGCCTTGCTAGCGGTGAGGGTGATGCCAGCGTCGGTACGCCCCACCTGGCCATCTCCGGCCCCGCTGCCACCCATAACACATCTTCAGACACCAGCAAAAAAGTCCTGTTCAACAACCTCGTCAGCCTTCCCACCTCATCCAACGAGTCTTCTGACGGCGAGGATGCCTACCACGACCACCAGGCCACTGACTCGCCCGATGACCTCGATCTACCTCAAAAACTTAAAAAGTATAACCTCCGTAAACTCCCATCTTATCCTTACAATGAGAGGATGCAAAAGACCAAAAGCATCGATTCCCAACTCTCGGACACTCTGTCGGTGTTGCCTGAGTTTAACAAGCGCCCGTTGACCGATACACCCATCGTTTCGGGAATGACAACCCCCGAACTTGCCAGTGACTACGATGTAGATAGTCCGCTGGCGCCAGACGAGGACCTCCACCCTGAGAACGAACAGGAGGCGGCCCAGCGCATCGAGCGCATGAAGAACATCTCCCACTTGAATCTCGCAGACTTGGGTAGGCTCAACGTGCTGTCTACGTCCTTGTCCCCCAACACCACGGCAGAGGGTACTCCAGCACCGGTGCCAGTGGCACCATCTGCACAAAGCCAGATGCGCCAGGAAGCAGTGGCTGGCACCAGGATCCGTGGCGTCAGTCCGGGGCCGGCCACCCTCCCGGTGGGACTGGCAGGCCTCGAATCTTTTTCCAAACTGACCCAGCAGCCACTCACAAAAGAGGCGTCCACCACCGCTTGTGCCGTCAGCGACAAAGTGGTGATGGACCGGCCTGCGCTCGAGATCCCCTACCAGCTCCAAAAGAAGTTTGAAAAAACCGCATCGCTCGAGAAGCTCAAAACCCTTCTCACCAAATCCAAAATGAAAAAATCATACACCTCCATCAACATCCCGGGTCAGACGTCGTCCAAGACGTCGCCCGACGGCCGCATCGCGTCCGTCGACGTGGGCCTGAAGTTGGTTATTGTCATGGTAGGCCTCCCTGCCAGAGGAAAATCCTACATCACCAATAAACTCACCAGATATCTCAACTGGTTGCAACATGATTGCCGGGTGTTCAATGTCGGCAACACTCGGCGGTTGGACATTGCCAACAACAACGGACCCGAAGATAAGCCGTTACCCGATACCCACACCCCCAATAATGAGATAAACTCTCCCGAACACCATGGAAACTCTCCCAAACTGCCTAACCACGACGCAGACTTCTTCAGCCCCGACAACCTGACATATACGGCTCTCCGGGAGAAGTGGGCAATGGACACGCTCGACCAGTTGCTCGACTGGGTGTTGAACGGCAACGGGTCGGTGGGGGTGTTTGATGCCACCAACTCCACCAAGAGAAGACGGCTGAGAGTCCTTAAACGGATCCAAGAACGCTCCAACGGTGAGTTGAAGGTGTTGTTTCTTGAGTCCATCTGCACGGACCCTGCCATCATTGAGAGCAATATCCGCTTGAAGCTTTCGGGCCCTGACTACAAAAACATGGATCCAGAAGTTGCACTTAAGGACTTTGTAGGACGGTTGCACAACTATGAAAAGGCATACGAGCCCATTGACGAGGCAGAGGAGAAACTTCCTGGGTTTCAGTACGTCAAGATGATTGACGTGGGGAAGAAAGTGGTGAGTTACAATGTTCAGGGCTTTTTGGCGTCGCAGACCATCTATTTCCTCTTGAACTTCAACTTGTGTGAGCGACAAATCTGGATCACTCGCCACGGTGAAAGCGTCGATAACTTGAGTGGCCGCATTGGAGGCAACTCGCCGTTGACCAAGCGTGGTCATCGGTTCTCCAAGACGTTGGCTAAGTTCATGAACTTCCAGAGACAAGAGTTCCGCAAGAAACAGCTCAAGCAGTTTTCCGACCGGCTTGAGCTCAAGTACAACGACTTGTTGAAGAAGGGACTTGGAGACTTCGACGAAGATGACGATACCCTCAACCAGATCCCGTCCGAGCCCAATTTCTACGTGTGGACGTCGATGCTCACCCGAGCGATCGAGACGGGAGAGTATTTTGACGACCAGGTTTATTCCATCAAGGAAATGCGCATGTTGAACGAGCTTGGTGGTGGCAAGTTCGAGGGCTTGACCTACGAGGAGATTCAGGGTAAGTACCCCAAGGAATACCAGGCTCGAATCCAGAATAAACTCACATACCGATACCCGGGTGTGGGAGGAGAGAGCTACCTCGACGTGTTAACGAGACTCCGGCCACTTATCACTGAGATCGAACGCCTCACGGACCATCTCTTGATTGTCAGCCACCGAGTGGTTTTGCGGATCCTTTTGGCATACTTTTTGAATTTGGATCGTTCAGCCATTGGTGAACTTGACGTACCGCTCCACACGTTGTACTGTTTGGAAAGCCGGCCTTATGGAACAGAGTATCATATGTACGAGTACGACGAGACCTTGGACTGGTTTGTGAAGGTGGAGCCTGACCACCAGAAAAATGTCAAGCAGGTGGGAGTGTTATACAAACAGAGAAAGTACTCGGTGGTGCCGACAGCCCCTCCGAGAAATAAGCCCGATGTGATGAGTGTGCGGCGGACTCTGACAGTAGCGGGACGGGCGCCCCCACCGCTTCGCCGTAGCGCCAGTCAGGGGTTTCGTCAATGATATAACGAATGCATGAATAACAACAGAGCGTAGCGTAGGCCCACCCAGTGGTCACAAACACGAAACAGATAAGAGATGGTATGATACGCCTCAGGTAGAGGTGACACGTATATCGTCTAACCCATATACCTAATAGCAACAAAATACAAATGAAAGTGACCTCGTCTAGCGCGTTACAGCGTCCGGGGTTATCACGCAAATGTGTTGCTGTTTGGTGTTTGATCCACGCACTTTTTTTCTACGTAAAAATTGTAAACTATCCATCATATATCTTTCAGATATACATACCTAACGCCACATACCTCAACCATAAACCCCCCCAAAGGCATCAAGAGCCTTTCATTTTGTGTACTTAGTGCTCATCAATCCCTATCTGTGATACACAAGCACCTTTCCACAAATATTGGCATTGTCTCATATTGTTTGAGTGAGCGGCAGTGGATAAATCCAACCATTAAAGCTCCTGACTTCGGTATTTCAGCTTACTACCCTTCGTTCCCACCACAAAAACAAAAACAGCCGTATTCACCTGAAGCTTCCAATTCCTGTGACCGATGAGTGATTCTGAGAAAACCTCCACTGATGTGGAGCAGATCACGAAACATAAACCAGTACTGAAACCTGAGAACCCAACCACGGCGGCTGCATCTACCTCTCCCGAAACCGACCTTACTTCCTCTGTGGCCACTGCTGACGACAAATTCAAGGTTCCACGAAGCCTCAAACTCGATTTGAATTCTCCTACGGCTCCTACCACTTCCTCGTCAACACCCTTGTTGTCACCCTCGTTGCCAATAGGTCCGTCGTCCTCCGACTTGGTGATGCCCGTAGGCTCTACAAAGCTTGACAAAACAGTGCTATCCAACCTAAATAAATCGTTGAAAGTCAAACAAAAAATCATCAGCACTAAGGAGCCCCAGCCCAAGAACATCAGCGAAATCGTCAACCGGTCACCCCAAGCATCGACGTTCCCTGGGAACATCACCGGCAACCCTTCCGCGATATCCTCTACCAACGACATTCTGGAGAGTGTACCAAATCTCCAACTCAACGAAGACAAAACTTCGACCGGAGTTCCTTCCATAATTCTGAAGAAGCCTAAGAAAATCCCCAAACAAAACTCGACTCGGACAGATATATTTGCTGCCAAGCTTGCTAGTGCTGTGGATGATGTTGATTCTTCTGACAGCGACGAAACGTTTGTGTACGAGCACAACATTAATGAAGACTACAATAACGATGAAATCAACGACATAAACCAAGAGTCTGAACAACATAACGATAATAATACCCCCTCAGACGACGAACACAACAACGATGATACGACACAGAAACCTGAAAATGAAGATCAACATGACGAGACTGCTGGAAATGGTAGTGGTGAACTTACTACTATTCTTCCCGGTCCTTCAGGCCAACAAAAATCCGACTTGACGGACTTACCGTCATTGTCCAAACCTGCTGATGACTATTCAACCAAAGATCCTGTCCCCAAAAAAGCAGCGTCTCAGGGGCCTCACAATGGTTCTTTCAACGGTCATCAGTTACTTGATGGGTTGATAAATAAAAACCTTCGTCCACCTACTCAGAGAACCTTATCCAACCGATCTGTCTCACCTTCCGAGGACAACAGAAGACCCGTTAGTCCTTTCAATAATTCTTCCTATGCTTCGTCTACCAACCAAGGGTATGGTACTGTTCAGTATAAACCCAACTCGAACGTGAGTGACTTCGATAAGTTTTCAGCTTATCAAGATGTTACGGATGAAATGGAAAGTGATAGTGCTTATGAATCTGACAATGAAACTCAGAAGACATCTAGGCCCTTCCAAGCTAATGATCTGAGGAGACCAAATTCTACCATCAATGGCGATGCTGAAAACATCGAAGCTGAAGACACCAACGTGGAGACTGAAGATGATGACATTGACGTGGACGACATCTCGTCTCACGACTCGTTTACCTCTTCAAAGAATATGGTTTCATCTTCTACCACTGCTCCACAAAAGTCAGGACATAAATCTTCAGTAGAATCGACGAAAAAAGTTAGCAGCGTTGAACCAACAAATTCTATCACCAGTAAGAAGAAGAGATCGGTAACGTCCTCCTCGAAGTTAAGGTCGACTACTTCGAAACTCTTTGATAAGAAAGGTTCCCAACCGCGGAGATACAGTATCATCCCAGATGACCTTGATATCGAGGATTTCGATGACGAATTGATTTACTATGACAATGTGAGGTTTCCTCACAATGGGAACAACACTAACAATAACAGCTTAAATTTCAATGAAAACTCTCCGTTGATAAACCCCAGAATTCCCCATTACAGGTCTTTAAATTTGAATCCTCAAAATCTCAGAAGAATGAACAAGACAAAACGGTACTTGTCTACTGGACAACAAATCTCAACCAATCCAGGTTCTCCAACTCCTCATCGTTCTGCCCCTGCCTATGCTAATGCAAATGTAAATGCTATCGTAAATACTGGAAACAGTAATGGTACGAACAATAACAGTGATATTTTCCCATTCCCGTATCCGGAACAGCCAAATAACCAGGCATATTATTTTGGATTTGATAATTATGACGAAGAAACAGGATCAATCAATGAGAATCAATATGACAAGCCCACCAGAAAACAATCGGGAATGTTCAGCAATCACCATTTGTCGAATAGTAATAATCATTTTTTACTTCCACGTAAGAACTCGTTTGCATACTCAAACTATGGAGCCGTCAAAAAGACAGTTTATACAATGATTAGTATCATCAGTATTCTTAGTGTTGGGTTCTTATTTGGTTTTTTTATTGCTTCCACAAAAGACTTGTCAAACGTAGCTATCACTGACGTCCAAAGTGCAGTGGTCAGTCAAGATGAGTTGATATTTAATATTGTGGTTGAAGCTGTTAATCCAGGATGGTTCACAATTGGCGTGAAAGATGTCGAGCTTGATATCTTTGCGCGAAGTGGATACTTACCTCCAAGTGAAATGGGTGGGAGTGAGGTTCAAAACCAATTGGAAAGTGCTGTCGAGACCGTATTACTCGGGACCATTCACAACTTGGAAACGGAGATGACTTTTGAAGGGGTGATTCTACATAAAGAACTAATCCAACAGGTAGGAGAAGTCAAGTTGTTACAGCCTGGTAAAAATTTAACCAATGCCATCAGCAGCAGTAATGACACTGTTCCCGATAACTCCGCTAAATGGGCAGTGATCTCTAAGTCCCCTTTTGATCTCATAGTAAAAGGTGTCCTCAAGTATAATTTGCCCTTAAGTTCGGGTGTCAAATCAGTGGTGGTAACGAAAACCAGCTACATAGATCCCAATGCAGCCGAAGGAGAGCGTATTTGAAAATGTATATTTATTGCGCAATTGTTGCTAGTTAAGTATGTAGTTGAACAAATCATCATTACCATACATTTTCCGGGGAACTAGCTGATACTTGAACGGTTTGGGATCAAAGCTGGTGGCCCGTGGATTACTGTTTCCCTTAAAAGGATCCTTTTCCATAGCCAATCTTTTGTCTCTTGGAGACGAGATTTTGAAGCAAAGCAACAACCTGCACACTAAAATGTACATCTCTTTGAATGCAAACATGTTTCCTGAGCACATTCTAATTCCTTTTCCGAACGCAAAGTGACTGATGGCATCACTATGCTTCAATTTGCCCTTGTCTAACCACCGGTATGGATCAAAGGTATATGGGTGCAAAAAATGAGTTTCGTCATGGTTGGCTGCGAAAGCGTTCATAATTAAAGTTGCACCTTCAGGAACAACGATTCCCTGATATTGAAACGATTTAGTGGTAGCCCGAGGCAATCCTAAAGGCAACACAGTGAAGTATCGCAATGTTTCTTGGATGAGGGCCATAATAAAAGAACACTCACACTCTGCTACCACTTTGTGCCATACATTCATAGGTGTTTGGTATAGTGATAAGAGTTCTCCAACTGCGATTTCCTGGAAATTAGAACCAAGAGGATGCGTACTCAACTGTCCAAATAAATGTTCCAAGTTCAAGGGAGTGTTGTCAAGCCCAGCACTCACCATCGTCAAGCAAATGGTCTTCAATTCTGTGAAATCAATTCCTTTGGGGTTTGTGAGCAGGTAGAAGTCCCTAATCAAATTGGGATGCTCCGAAGGCTTCTCGCTTCTGTTCTTGTAAAGGGTCTTCATATAAAAGTCTCTTTCTTCACGAGATTCACGAGTAGCACTCTCAGGAATAATATACCTTAAGATTGGGAAGAAGTCCAAGATGTTGGAAACGGGAGATCTGAGTTTGATGATTTTGTTCTCACACTTGATGATTTTATCTGCTAATTCTTTATCATGTCTATAACAGTCCAACTTACAGCCATAAGTAATGAACACTGCAGTCCTTAAAGAAAAGTATTGAAAATTCTTTATAAGGTTGACATCAGGATGAATAATATACGGGTTTGTGCTGGGCTGGAAACAAAGAGTGGGATTCAGAAGGAAAATCATCTTAATAGTGTATTTTGTCTCATCATCAAGAACAGCAACTAGTAACTTGGTATTTTTTCCATTCAAAGCCTGTGAAATCACCTGCTTTCGTTTTTTGAAGGTCTTGCCGAAGGGAGTGGTTCCAATGGTGAACTCTTTTGTGGACGACACCAAGTTATGGAAAGTATACTGCATAGGTCTTGAATTCACACAAGTTTTCTTCCAGATTTCAGAAACGTCTTTAAACGAGTTCACCACGATTACACTCTTGTTTCCCAATCTAATCTGAAAAATAGGCTGCCTGTATTCATTTGCCCATTCCATGAACAATTTTGCTGGGTTCTTTTGTACCTGCAAGATGTTTCCCACAAGAGGGTGCCCCGGAATTTGAAAAATCCCAGGAAACAGCTTTCCTCCTAAATAGTCATATTTATCCAACACCAACACCACAGCAATCCCTAACAACACCAAAAGAAAGCATTTGAGTGCGGCTGGCATAAGTTCTAGCAGACACTTGATTGTAGATAAGTTTTGCAACCCAGTTAAAATCGCAAAAACCTGCAGTTTACAAACAAAGCTTAAGAACAAACATATTTTTATGAGAACGGAATATACGAAGGTCTAAATACAAGCATGTTAACTAACTGTTGGAAGTGTAGTTTCCAGCATTCAAGTTGCTGATACAGTTGACAAGCTGGCCGTTGCAAGTGATGGTGTTTTGAATGTGGTTGAACACCGAAAACTTCAACTGAATACCAGAATTATCTTCTGCAGCCTTGCCGTTAGTCATAAATCTAGCTATCAACTTTTCGTCTGGGTTTTCTTCAGTCAAGTTGACCGGTTGAGTGAATCTCCAGGTGATTCTGTTTTTGTCTTTGTTAAAAGTACCCGTAGGTCTGGAGCTAGCGGAAGTGGCCTCAGTATCCAGCTTCAAAGCAACAGACACCACCAAATTATTCAAAACAATTGAAGAAGTGAAGTTAGGGTTCAACTTCACATTGATCATCAAGCTCGCTTGGTGGTCCTCGAATTTCCAGATCGAATGCACAAACACGGGAATCTGATCAATATCCAAGGATTGTTCAATGTACTTTATACCACCCAAGGTCTTGTTCAACACTAAAGCCGGGTTGATCTCAAATACTTCATCGTCCAATCTTTCCACAAACGTGTTATTTAGCATCACCTTGTCAAACTTGTTGGGGATTCTGACTTGGAGGGCACTGGAGGAGTTACCTTGATAATTGAAGGCCAATTCTCCAATGATGCTCGACTTATTCAAAATATCCAGTTGAAAGTTGACATTGATCACCTGAGAATTGGACAAGTTCAAACCAGGAATCAAGTTGGAGATCAATTCGTTGTGGTTGAACAAATCGTGCTTATTGGCAGTAGACGCCAATGAACTTCCGGTGACTTGGGAACTCAATGGAGGTTGGATCGGGTGCGGAGGCTCGATAACAGATTCTCTGGTATTGGGCAAGGAGTGGAAAATTTGAGACTGAATCTCACTCCTACCCGGGTGAGCAACTCTCCTGGCTGGTGGTGGTGCCGGAGCAGGAGCAGCAGACCTGGAGGGAGAGCTGGCACCAATAGGCCCGTTTGTGGATTGTCCATTTGTGGGTTGTCCGTTTGTGATCGCGAAGCCGTTAGGCAATGAAGAAAGCCCATCAGCAGCTTCTTCCGAATCTTTCACGTCAGGTTCAGGCAACTCAAACTTTTCCAGTCTCTGCACCTTTGGCGAAGTCTGGAAATTCTTCAAGTCATCGCCGCTTTCAAAGCTGTATTGCGTATGCCTTGATTTGTTCATGGACAAGTAGTCGTTGTTTGAGGCGACCTGAGGAGGCAAGTCCAAGCTGTTTTGCTGGAGCATGGAAGGCTTGTTCTCGTCTTCGTCCAGTGAGTCGTCTGAGTATTTGACGACGTTGGGAGATTTGGGCACATCAGGCTCAACTTCCTCTGGTTCAGGCGAGAAGGGTGAGGGAAGTATGGGTAAGTCCCTGTTGGGGTTGGACAGGGAGGACGTCTGGCGTGGGGCAGCAGGCTGGTAAGGGTCCTGGGCTGGTGCGAGGGTCAGCGGAGGCAGGTAAGTGGGGGCTTGGTAGGAAGCTTCGTGAGAGGATGGGGCCAGCTCGACCGGCTGCTGCCTCACTGGCGCTACTGGCGCGACTGGCGCGACGGGGGTAACGGGAGCAACGGGGGCAGCACTCGTGGCCTCGGACGGGGCAAACGAAGTCCTTCGCGGCGCTTGGGCGGCGGACACCGCGCGGTCCAGTGACTGCACCACCTCGTCCTCCCTCAAATTGGTAAGATGCGTCAAGTTCGTACTGGCCGTCTGATTCGAGTAAATCAGTTCCAAGTCCGTCGAAGTCTTACCCTTTCTCTTCCTTCCGCCAAAGATAGACCCTACCCGCGATCTCAATTTGACCTTCTCCTTCTTCTCCTTCTCTGAGTGCAACAACTTGGAATTTCTATTGGCCTTTTCCTTTTTGGTCTTTCCAGAACCTAAGTGCAGAGCACCGTGGAGGCTCCCCGCCGAAGTCTTGAGCAATGGTGGGTACGTCGCACCCAACAACACGTTCAAGTAGTTGTCCATTTCATTGTTGATATTGAAGTTGGACAATATGAATTTCAAAGAGTTTTCGTTGGCGGCTTGCAATTTCGCCCCATCCGCCCCTGTAGTATTAAACAAGTCGATGAGCAGTCCCACCACCAACGACTTCTCGTTCTGTTTGAAGTTCTTGAAATTTTCCAAAACTTGCAAGGACTTGGAATTCCATCTGTATTCATCAATGGGATTGCCCGAGGCAAGTTCGGTCAACTCCTGATTGTTGATGACCAACTCGCTGTACTTGATGTCATTATTGATCATGTTTACCAAGGGGCTGACCATGTGCAATTTCAAAAACTTGATCAAGTGATCGTTGGACGAGATATTGAGGTGTAGTGATTGCAAATAGTGGTCCCAGATGCTGGGGATCAAGCCGGCTTCTTTCTGGGAGTTCAAGTACAGGGAAAGGGGGACTGCCTGCGAGGAAACCAAGTTTTTCAACTCATAGTTTTGTTTCTGCAAACAGTTGATGTAGGCTTCGAAAAATTGGATTAATCTATTGGCAAGGTCGGAAGTGTGGCGAACACCTTCGTTGACAAGCGAGGCACTTTGCTCCGGGGTCTTGGATGTGAGGATCGATGTAGTGAAATCCGAGGATGTGTCCAAGTCAGACATTGGTATTAGGAGGAAGGGTGGGAATGGATGGTTAGTGGTTGTGGTTGAGAAACGCGGGCTCGCGAGAAATGTCGGTGATGTCGGAGGGAGGTCGGGTCACGTCGGGCACGTGACAGGTGGACAGAGGCGAGTGTCGTGTGGAAGTCGTGTCGGAGTCGTGTCGCGGTATAACCTAGTAGCATTCGCATCACGACATCTTTCGCACTGCCGGTGTGGTTCTACCCGGCTCGTGCGGACGCGCACATTCACCTCCAAGTGTGCCGGCACCGTGCGCAACCCAACGCCCAATGGCTATTTATCAGATGAAGATTACCGTCGAGACATTGTCTCCCATCCGGGCCACTTTCACTGATAAGCGACATTTGAGTCAAAACCCTGTTCTCCCCACCAGTCTCCCAATTTTGAACCAGCTAGCCCGTTACTTGACTGGTCACATGCAGCCTGGTTTGGAAACAATAAACTATCCCCCCCAATAAGCCTCGCCCGTTAGATAACATGTGAGAGAGAGAGAGATCTACTAACATAGCACAATGCGCTGACTCAATATGTTTACGAGCTCCGAAACCGGCGGATTTGCTAAATAATAATCGTCTCTAGAATAACATTTCCCAAATCGCTTTCAATAAAAACATGGGAAAAAGCCGTAAGCCCTTGAGTGCGATAAGAATGCGCGCAATATTGGAACCAACGGTTTTCCCTTTGTTTCAGGTAGGGCTGTTAATGCGATCAAGTAGGAGGACGGGCCATGAGAATGATACTACCCCAGGTTCCATCACCACCCATCGATAATGAAAATCCAAGAAAAAATTAGCCGGAAGCGGTGTATTCAAATGCCCATCGCTTTCAGCCCAACTATCTGCAGATCGCGGGCTCCGATTGGCTGGGCCATGCGCGTTTATCTTATCGTACATCTGGTGCCAATGTATATAAAAGATCATCTAACTGCCCAAGGGTTAAACTAACCAAATAATATGAGTAGCGCTACAGACTTCCCCGGTACGGGAGATGGAGGCGATGTCTTCGAATTGAACTTGAACGACCAGTTCGACTCGGGCGATATGGTATGGGTCGGTACTTCTGCCGCTTTGGTGTGGATTATGATTCCAGGAATTGGATTATTATACTCGGGAATTTCTAGAAAGAAGCACGCCTTGTCCCTTTTATGGGCATCCATGATGGCTGCGTGTTTAACCGGTTTCCACTGGTTCTTCTGGGGTTACTCGTTGGTTTTCTCTCATGGAGGTAACGAGTCGGTGTTTTTGGGAACTTTAAATAACTTTTGTCTTAAAGGCGTTTTCGGTGCTCCTGGTGTGGTCACCACTGTTCCCGACATCTTGTTCTGTTTTTTCCAGGGTATGTTCGCCGCTGTTACTGCCATTTTGATGGTTGGTGCTGGTTGCGAAAGAGCCAGACTTGGACCAATGATGGTTTTCCTTTTCATCTGGTTAACCGTTGTGTACTGCCCAATTGCCTACTGGACTTGGGGTACTAACGGGTGGTTGTTTAACTTGGGAGCCTTGGATTATGCCGGAGGTGGCCCAGTCCACGAAAACTCCGGTTTTGCAGCTTTGGCCTACTCCTTGGTGTTGGGTAAGAGACACGACCCGGTTGCTACCGGTAAAGTTCCAAAGTACAAACCACACTCGGTACAACTGATTGTGTTGGGAACAGTGTTTTTGTGGTTTGGATGGTTTGGTTTCAACGGGGGTTCTACTGGTAACTCCAGTATCAGATCCTGGTACGCCAA
Organism: Yamadazyma tenuis; assembly: GCF_029203305.1. Classification (NCBI taxonomy): domain Eukaryota; kingdom Fungi; phylum Ascomycota; class Pichiomycetes; order Serinales; family Debaryomycetaceae; genus Yamadazyma; species Yamadazyma tenuis. Next base: position 1,002,180 of record NC_089463.1, read on the forward strand.
TGTCAACACCAATGTGGCTGCTGCCTCTGGTGGATTGACATGGATGTTTGTAGACTGGTTCAGAACTGGTGGAAAGTGGTCCACCGTGGGTTTGTGTTTGGGAGCCCTTTCTGGTTTGGTGGCCATCACCCCAGCCGCTGGGTTTGTGCCTGTATACTTCTCGGTGGCTTTCGGTATTGTTCCAGGTATCGTTTGTAACTTTGCCGTTGACTTGAAGGACTACTTGCAAATTGACGATGGTATGGATGTGTTTGCTTTACACGGAATTGGTGGATACATTGGATCGATTATGACTGGTCTTTTCGCAGCCGATTACATTGCAGCTTCTGACGGATCGGTGGCTGGAGACGCCTCCTTAAGAATCGCTGGAGGTTGGATCAACCACCACTGGAAGCAAGTGGGTTACCAATTTGCAGCTGCCACCTCCACTGGTTTGTGGTCGTTTGTGGTCACTGCCCTTATTTTGTATGGTATGGACAGAATTCCTCAGTTGAGAATCAGATTGCACGAAGACGAAGAGTTGTTGGGAACCGATATTGCCCAAATTGGTGAATTCACCTACCACGACGATGAAGAAGCTGCCGATCACGAAGCTTATGTGATTGAGCCAATCAGATCCACGGACGCCAGATTGGCCAAGTTGAAAGCCGACACTTCGAATAATGTCAATGCTGAAGAATTGGTCGGAGAACTGCCAAAGGTTGATGGTAGCGATAGCGATAATAAGAGCAAGGAAGTTTAGTATTGTTTTAATGTATAATATGTGATAACCCAATAGATTTCTGTGCGATTTTATATCCGTTTTAGTATTTATTTTACTGGTATACATTAATATTTACGGCCGTACTTAAATTCCATAACCTTTTATGTTGGTAACACCACCTCTTTAAGTGATGGTAATTCCGAGATCAGAACTAGTTAAAGCCCCAATGATGGCGTCGTTCAACAAGTTGGAGGAATTCAACGCAGTTGTCAAGTCAGCTATACTAATCACACCATCTTGCACGATTTTGATAATCAAATCTCTCACAAATGGGTAGTTAGCACTGTCTTCAATAAGACCAACCACCACCTGCATTGCCAAGCCGGATTTCTCTAAAGATTCCACGAGGTTGTCGAGAATCGAATTGTCTCTCTTAGCCAATTTTTTTACCATTTTCTTAAGGACATCAGCAGTTTCATCATCAAAGTCACGTTTGTCAAACCAACCAGAAACAGTATTGAAGAGACTTGACAACCATCCGCTGGTGCTGGAAGAGGATGTCGAAGTGGAAGTAGACGTAGCAGTAGAAGTAGCTTTGGTGGTGGTAGCAGCCTTGGTGCCGGTGGCAGTGGTGCCGGTGGCAGTAGTGCCCGTTGCAGCCTTTGTGCCAGTAGTGGTGGTGGTTGCAGCCTTGGTGCCGGTGGCAGTAGTTCCAGTACTAGTGGCAACAGTAACACCGGATGCAGCAGCAGTGGCGGCCGAGTTAAGGGTCACCTCGGTTCCCGAGTCCGAATCAGCCAAAGAACCCAATCCCACCAAATTGAAAATAGGATCCAAGTATGAAATAATACCGGTTCCCAGGCCAATATCCAAGTCATCGGCGACGGTACTCAAAATACTGCTCAATCCGTCGGCAGCGTATTCAGCGTAGGTCAGGGCAATGGTGGAAATTTCCGAAACCAAACCAACTGTGTCCAAACTGCTCAGCGTAGGGGTGGCTGAAGAAGTACCGTCTTTTAACCCGTCAATAATAGTGTAAAGACCGGGGAAAAATGAAGAGTCTTGAAGGGCTCTAAGGAAAATGTCCACAGCCAAACCAGACTTGTCGACAGCCACCAAAAGGTTGGTCAAGTCTTGAGTCTTAAGGAAAGCTACAATGGCCTTCACTAAAATTGGCTCGGTGATTTTGTTTCCATCCAAAAGCTTGATAAGCTTAGGGGCAACACCTGTCTTTTCAATGGCTGTGAAAAATTCGGTCAAAATAGTGTATTCTCTTTTCGAGAGACCAACTTCTGTTGAGGTTGAGGTGCCCAAAGGTTGTGAGTTTGTGAAAGATGTCAATGCCAATAAGGGCACGCAGAAAGTAGATAATTTCATAGTAGTTGGAGTAAGTTGTAAAAGCTTTCAAAGAATGACTTCTAGGGTACGCTATTTATATTCCCTCCAGTATTCACAGGCCTTGACACATGATGAAGCCACTGCAGGTAATTTGAAGCAAATTCCCCTATTGGGTAAAGTCAGCTATAGCTCGAGATTTCGCAATCTCCAAATTACCAAATCGGGCAGCTTATTGGGGTTTGTAAGCTATTGTGCACGAAAGCCCCTACCTTTGATCAAGATTGTGGTAGCTTATTCACAATCGGTGTAGACAAATCTCACGTCGTATATCCATACCCAGTGTGTCCTTGCCTTGTGTATGTTTCAAACAGGTATGTGCAAGTCCCTTAACTATGGTGATAGTCCCCAAAGTGGAGACGAGCGAGTGCAAAAAAATAATGAGTCTCCAACTTTTCTTCTTTTTCGGGGTAGTATATTTTATAGTACATAGTTTATATGTTGTGGTGGAGAGAGGATTTGCAGTGGCTCTTGTAATTTTAAGAGTATGAAATGCGGGCTTAGGCTTCGGTTGCGTTAAACATGAGAGGTAAACTTGGAAATAGAAGTTGGCTTAGAGACTGGAAGTTACCTTGGAGACTTCAACGTTGGTTCGAAAGACCAGAGATGATACTTCTATGACCATCAAATAAGTGTGTTTTCCACAGTTCTTGGCTTTGGGACAAGGTTGTTAAATAGTGCACGCAAACCTTATTGTTGGTCTGTTCCGTACAATATTTTTTTTGCAAATTTCACGATCTGTAAAAAAAGCACAAATTGCATATGTTCATTATTTCTTCTATTTTCTGGATCGATCCTTTCAGGCGCCTAAAGACCATTTAACCTTAATTACTCCTCAAAAAAAAAAAGAGTTTCAGCCAACTCGTTGTGCTGAAACTCTCGAGGATATCATTGGCATCCCAGTTACAGATCCATGACGCTCTCGATGGTTTTCGAAATGTTATAAACATGATATGGTATCCTGACGATGCTGATAATCTCTCAATTGTCAAACATCATTCTGAAGACTAGTACATCGTCAAATTCAATCAAGAGCAAGAAGAGTATGTTTCAGTCAACTTTTTATTTGAATGGACGTTCTAATGTGATCAAATAATACATCAGCTGACATCCAAGTTCACAAACAGGATGCTGAAACATCTACAATTCGTAGAGACAAATGGGTGATTAGTGAATAAGTATTGCAATCCTGAGTTCTCCTAGTCAATGGTTCGTATACACGTAACGTTATTTTGTTCATTATGATAAAGGAAATCAGACTCTTTGGCGAGTGTAGAAACCAGCTAACATTTATTACGCCTAGTAAAGAATAGGAATTGTACACAGATAGAATTAAAGTATCCAATGAAGAGCTTTTTTGAAAATGCTCTCCTTGTAATCTTGGCTCTCGACGTTCATCTTGGCATAGTATTCATATTCGTGCTCTTCGATTTCTTCCAAGCCCGTGACCAAGTCAGCATCAATAGGGTGAATATACTTGGTTCTCTTAAGCAACTTCCAGAATATTACCAACACAATATTAACAAACACCATGATATAGTTGAAAATAAACGAAGGAGTGTCCCACAGATCCGGTAAAAATACTGGGTATCCCAAAATACCCACCATTATGATCAAGAAGAACAAACTAAAGTAAATCGAGTAAGGCTGGAACCACGACTTGTATCCAAACAGGTTTCTGTCGATACCCTGAGCACTGCATGCTCTGTAGAATGCAATATAAGTCACAGCCATGTATACATAGTTCAACACCTGGGACCCAGTACAAATACTCACAAGGTAGTTCAACACAGTGGCAGAACTGTCACCCAATTGTAACAAAGACAACATGGCGAAACAGATGGACATGGCCACACAGAGGAAAGGCACTCCAGATGGTGTACAAAGTGCGAAGAATTTGGGTGCAAATCCCTGCTTGGCCAACCCGTACAACACTCTAGATGAGCAGTAAACGTAAGAATTACCAGCGGAGAATGCCGACGTGATAATAATAGCGTTCACAAGGTGCGGTAACCCGCTTATTCCCAAGTTATTCATGGCCACGACGTATGGAGAAGCTGCAGCATTTGAAGATGCTGAGTGTAACTTGATGAAGTTCTCATCATTATAAGCAACCAAAATACCCACCGAAAGAGCACCACCAATATAAAATAACACCAATCGGTACAACACAGTGTTGAAGGCCACTGGCATGGTCTTTCTAGGGTTGATTGCCTCGGAGGCCACCATCGACATATACTCAGGTCCCACAATCGTGAAGGCCGATTGAATCATAGCATTTATCAACCCCTGGAACCGGCCGCTGGCACCAGTGCTGAGGTACTCTGCCAACGGACCACCTGCTGCGTGCCAGTTTCTAAACCCAAACGCATCGTGGTGGGGATTTCCCCCACACATGGTGACAAGGGTGAAGAAAAGTAAGCCGATCAACAAAACCAACTTTCCTATCGACAACCAGAACTCGCTTTCTCCGTAGATTCTGACGGCAAACACGTTAACGACCACATACAACGCGATCTGGATACATAACGGAATGGCAGCTGAGTAGTCATCTCTCCAGTAGTGAATCATTCCGTTTACCGCAACAATCTCAAACGGAATGTACAAAGACTCCATGAGGTAAAAGTTCCAGCCCGCTGCAAACTCCAACGCTTCGTCAACAGTCCGACCCGACATAGTGATAAATGGTGAGGCTACTGGTAAATAGCACACCATTTCCCCTACGGCCGTGGTTAAACATAAAATTACAAGCGTCCAAAAACAGTACGCAAGCAACAAACCCAACGGGCCTCCTTCAATCAACGCACCACCAATACTGATGAAAATGGCGGTACCTATAGCTCCCCCGATAGCGATCAACTGGACATGTCTGCTTTCAAGTCGCCTGTGAATCTTATCTTCAGGGTTGATATAAAAAGGACCAAATTTGATTCCTTTTCTAGCAGACTGCACATCTAACGTGGACTCTTCAAGGTTGAAATCCCCTGACTCTGTTGTCTTCTCTTTATTGTGCTTTTCAATATCAGTCATTTCTTTGAAGATGCCCAAACCCGGATTTGTGCCAGTTATATAAGATATTTGCTTTTTTCACCAACCTTGATAAGGGCCTCTGACTATGTGCCTATTGTTGGAAATAGCAGCGGCCGGAATGTATGTAGTGCGAAGAGGTGAGATTTCCGCAGAGTTTTCGGAATTATAAGGACAATTCGGAAAGAGAAGGCAGCGCTTCGGCGATACCTAAACCAGTTAAAGATAAGACTCTGATGATGACTAGGGAATTTTTAATACCCCTAAACCACCAGCAAATACTCCTATGTTGGTATTGGTAAACCTTGGCTGGAGTTTGTAATTGGAGTGTGTACAGGACGAGATGCCTTGGGCGTGTGCAGACGTTTTCAGGTGGAACTTATTTCTCAAACGAGTAGTCGAAGGAGGACAAAGGGTCGGGCACACACGCTTCTGTGCATCTTGTGTACAAGTAGCAGTTTGTTCAAGGGCTTAGATTACGCTAGGACTGTTTTTCCTGAAGGGGTTTTGAGATCAATAAAGAGGATCGAGTTTAATGCACAAAGCGTATCTATGGCCGTAACGGATGTGATAAGACCATGTGTGATAAGGTATCTGAGCATGGTGCAGGAGCACTGATCGCTGACGATAGGAGGAGTCAAACCTGGGGCCCCGGTGGGGACACAAAAGTGGGGATTTACGTGTAGGTGAGGTGGAGATCTTGGCTGTGTTGGGGGAAAGTTTGCAGAGGTATTTTTGTGAAGTGTTGTTGGACCTTCGTCTAGACGGTTGTGAGTTGATTAATTTATGCTACCATTGCAAATGAGGCTTTTATGATTTACATTGTGTTAGAGATTGACGCGGCTGTTACCGGACCATTTTCTATAGATCTGATCCTTAAAAGGGCTCATACAGATGTTCATATAGACATTCCAGGGGTTATTCCATCCAATTCAGGATATTCTTTAAACAACTTGTAGTTTATGGGATGTAATGACTGCCAAAAGTTGAAGCATCTAACAAGCTTCTGTGTTTTACCTTGTTTGGTGCGTCCATTGCAGCCCGAAATTTCCCAACTGTCGATAATGGGAACCCTCAAAAACTGTAGCCGATGTGTAGGGGATTTTTGATCCAGATGCTATGATCTTTACACCGCTTTCGTTGTCCTATTTACCAAATTTTGTCGAGCAGCCAAGTCGACTCCGAATGATACCCATAAATTCCTCTACTATATTTACAACACTATCTAACCTGGCCTATCCCGGTAAACAGTCAAGTAGAGGGTGGTGCTGGTGGCCTTAACAATTACAGTACAAGCATTTATACCTTTGTATTATACATAATGAATTCACTGTAACCTAACATTCGCAAAAAGACTCTCGCTTAAGTTCTCCATATCCACGTCTGTGAAGTTTGGAAACTTCATTTCTAACTTGTCAGCTGCAAAATCAGGATACCATTTGTCAATTACCCGACATACCTCGTCAAACAACAACTGATATCCGCTGGGCGAAAAGTGGATCCCATCGAATAAAAATTCCAATAAATTCGGATACTGTTCATCCAACAACTCTAGTTCAGTGTATCCGCTTGCGGCTTGGAATACTTTCCAGGTATCGATAAACGGAACATTTAAATCTTTACACAATTTAGTCAAATGGTCATTGGTTTTCCTGTAGATGGAATTGGAGGTGACTGGTCCTACGCCCTGGTCTTTGTTCTGGTTCAAGAACGTGGGAGTGTCATGCAATGCTGGGCCAATGATGATAACGTTTTCAACACCCTTTTCTCTTGCAAATTCCACCATGTATTTGGTATTTTCGATGTACCGGCCTAATGGTACACCTTGGAAGGTGTTAAGTCCATCGTTTGTGCCAAAGAAGATGGTCATCAATTTTACCTGGCTTTTTCCACTCATCTCTGCTTCTAAAATATGGGGTAACATGAGTCTGGCCTCTTCCGAATTATACCCACTGAATCCTCTATTTATAACATCTAGTTTTCTAACATAAAGAGATTGCAAGCCGGCACCGAGACCAAATCCGCGGATTTGATCAAAGCTGTGTTGGGTGATTGAATCCCCGAATAATATAAATTTATCCCAGTATACTGCCATTGAATATTATTTTTGCGAAAAAGAAGTTGGTTTACGCGAGAATTGTCAAAGGTTTGAAAGGGTTGACATTCGAGTTTTATATACACGTGTTTCTCATGTGTGCTCTGTAAACATAGTTTACAGGCGTGTACGCCGTTGTCATAACGGTCTTCAATTCTGGTTGTTCCCAGTTTAATGCCTTTTCTTATCTGTATTTGAAATGTGCAAAAACTGTGGCTGCAATTGGGTGAGGACCTAACTTTCCTATCTGAGAACCATTTGCGGAAGCTCCGACTTACTTTTCCGAATGGCTCATTAGGTATATGGGCAGATGTGCCCGTATAGAATACATGTTTCCTACAAGTTCATTAAGCGTTATGTTTATTTAAAAACGTCATATCAGCTAACTATACAGCTCCAACTCTCTTCTTTTTAGTAATGTGCTCCTTCCACCCCAACAACAAAGCCGCAGCTGCGTAAGTCACTGCAAAAAATGCTGATAAGTAGTGACCGGTCCTCACATTAGGCTGATCTTGGGTCTTAAACCAAATAGGGTTGATAATACAATTGGCCGTGAGTCCGTAGATGTTGATACCACTGGTTGCAATAGCACGAATTCTGATATTATCCTGGAAGTATTCTTGAGCATGGGCCCAATAAAGACCCGCAGTACCTAAAGCCCAACACGTATTGAGGTAAAGGAAAAATCTGAATCCTTGGTGGTCTGGGTAAAGCGGTGTGGCTGCAAGAAGAATCATCACCACAAACGAAACGACCCCAGCCAATACAATAGGAGGCCATCTTCGACCCTTAAGCATAGTATCAGACCACCAACCTGTTCCCACTGCAACAAAATATTGGACGGCGTAAAGAATAGAGTTGAAATTGTTGACTTGTGGAATGGAATAAGACCCCGGGTGCTTGATGTTATACCCTTTCAACCAGAAAATGAATGAGGGCATAGACAACGAAACGACATCCTGCGAAAATGCATATGACCAGAATGCCCATATTTCCCAAGTGGTGAACACTGCCTTAAAATCACTTAATTTGAACTGGAAGTTTTGGTACTTTGTCTCCGGCTTTCTATCTTTCAAATACTGGATATCTCTTTCGCTAAAAATCCAACTTGGCTTGAGTCTGGCCAAGATATCTGGGAAAAAAACCACTTGAGGTAATAAGACCCCAAAAGAGATGATTCCGTCAATGACAAACACCCAACGCCATCCACTACGTCCTAAGACACCGTTCAAATGACTGTATGCACCACTTTGGATGTAACTGGCAAACATACTTCCAAGGGCAGTAGAACTTTGCAATAACACATTTCTTCTGGCAAGCTCTTCAGAAGTGTAGTAAGTTCCCAACATAAATGATAAGGCTGGATAATGTGCACATTCAAAGATACCCAACAAACATCTCAACACAATCATCTGAAGAGGTGTTTTGATGGCAGAAAAGCAGAGAGTGATAACAATCCACGCCGTTTCAACCACGATAATTAACCATCTCGTACTGAATCTGGCCATTAAGAATCCATATGGGTAGCCACAGATAATAGACGACACGTTATAAGCTGTGTTCGCATAGTTTAACTCGTTTCCTTTAATATTAAGTTCAGTTTCCAACCCACTGACATAAGCACCTGTCAAGTTGGCCTTATCAATGTACTTGATAAACGTAGACAAAGTAGCAAATGCCAACAAGCATAAGTCGACCTTTCTAATCACTCGGACATGCTCCTTGTTGGGGTGCCCCCAAGTGTCCCAAACCAAGAACTTCCAGGTCTTTTTGTGCGCTTCTTCCTCTTCAGAAAGCTTGATGGAAAGCGAATATTCATCAACTTGCTCTAAAACCTGATCTTTGGTGTCAAAACTGTCGGTACGGTGTTTCGTAACCTTGTCCGCAGAGTGCACCAGTATATTGTCAGAAGTCGTTTCTGCTACCATTTCCAAGTAAAGTAAAATATCTCCAGATCCGCCACATTTTATATCTGCGGTTGCAATCTAGCCACAGTGAAAATCTTTTCGCAGCCACGATTCGGAATATCTGTTTCGATTATGTATAGATCTACAATACCGTAAAAGACAACATATACGTATTAATATATCGGTTAGTGACACACTTAAAGGCTTTGAACCATATTTTGGTCTAATTAGATCTAATAAGACTCCGAAACCTCATTTCTTCAAGCCTTGCTGTCCCTATTTCTTGGCCAGTTTTGAGTCTTGCTCTATGCTAAGAGTGAATGGATCTGTCAACAGTGCCAGTGAATAAAAACTGTGGAAAAAACATTCTTGGCGACAGTATCTGGTTATCTTGTGCTTGAAAGGCAGATAAGATTGCATAATTTTTAATACAATGGGCATTGATGGGACAATCACGCTATATTCGTCACCGGAGATCGTGCGGGCCGTTGAGCGGAGTTTCAACCTCTCCCTAAATAGGAAATTTTTCCCCACTGCGGCTTCTCCTGACTATCCTCAGCCGTTTTTAATTCGGTGAATCTTTCAAAACCGCCGAAAAAGACCGTTAACAAAAGACTCCACAGTTTTTTGAGCATGGGACAGGCCCGAAAAGCGTATATTTATACGCTAACTGTGGCCACTTTATCGGAGACTAAGCAAAAATGACAGTAGATCAGCCTAATTACCTGGGGATTTATCTGGGCACCCAAATTACACTTTCCCAAGTCGAATTACCACAAAAGCATATTGTCTACGGCAATGAGTTTCCTTACGCTCTTCAATTCAACCATCCTGGAGAACTTTTGGATGACAAGGTGGAATTTTTGAAAGATTTGGCTGCAAAGGGAACAATCGAAGAGTTATTAACCAAACACGGTGCTGTTTTGTTCAGAGGTGCTGGAAGCGGAGCTTCAGAGACATTTTCCAAATTGGTGACCGGAGTCGAAACTTCCAGAGGACTCAAACCTTTCGAGCAAATTGGTTTGGCTGGTAAGCGACACTTGAGAGCAGAAAATGTTTTCACTGCCAACGAGGGTCCCCAGACAAAGAGATTCTACCAACACAATGAGTATTCAAGATACACTATTTTCCCCAGCAACATTCACTTCTTCTGTCAAAAGGCACCTATGGTCGGAGGGGACACTCCCATTGCTCACTCAGCGGAGTTCTTCCAAAAGGTTCAAGAACGTTATCCCGAAGTAATTGAAAAACTTTCCCAGAAAAAACTCAAGAGCTCACAATTCTACCCCAGCAGACAGGGGAAGATTTCCTTCAAAGGAAACGAATTCTACTGGCAAGATGAAGACGGGTTTGGCCAGTTGATCGAAGAAGGCGACTCCGAAGAAGAGAAGAAACGGAAAGCCGAGATCATGGTGAGAAAGTTGACCGACGAGTTCGAATGGGCTGAAGACGGAGGATTAACGATTCACCAGTATGTTCCTTGTATCAGAGTCCATCCCAAGACCAATCGTCCAACTTTGTTCAACGGACTTGTTGGAAGATTTGGTACCATAAAGGATGTGGGGGCAGCCGAGCCTCCTCACATGGGTACCGATGGTGGATATTACCCTCCTCTTGTCTACGAGGACGGTGAAAAGGTCGATAACGACTTGATGGAAAAGTTGTGGCGAACCTCCATCGAGCTTGAGTACAATCACAAATGGCAAGAAGGAGACCTTCTTTTAGTGGACAACGTCCAGGTGAGTCACGGAAGACAACCATGGTCTGAAGGAGACCGAGTCATCTTGGTCAGTATGTGGGATAATGGGATTACTCCTGAAGTGTATAAGGCCTAGTTAACTGAATAAAATGTATAGTATGAGAGCTTATCGATTTCTCGGAATCAGGTACGATGATCGCATTTGATCGCATTTCGGAATCCTGGTATAAAGCTAACCATAAATCCACAGTGGACAATGCAAAATGAACACAACAAGTGTGGCTGGATCCTGGTCAGGCACTTGCACCAGTGCCGAAGATGCACATGAACGGTATACTGAGTTTGAGATAACAGAACAGGACGGCAGCTGGTATGGGAAACGTAAAAACAGAAAAGATAGTAATGCACAGCCCTTCAAACTTGAATGGACTGGTGCCAACGAGTTCAAAGGAGATATGAACCACTGGATAATTACGACGAAAATTGGAGTAATTGGCACTTTTGACACCGACTTTTCAAGGTTGAAGCTCGATATTTTTGGGGAAGGTATGTCAGGTCTCGATGACTATACAGTTCATCTTAAAAAGAGCAAAGATGATATGGCTGTTTATACTACGCCTTTTGATGCTTCTACATACAAGTACCGAGCACCAAGGCCTGGGAGTTTAGCGTCTTGTGATGCTCAGGACGTGGGGATTTTACCAGAGGCTTTAGAACTGCTTGTACAAGATCTTGCTAGTTTGAAGGGATCTATTGATGAGGTGAAAACTCCTCGGGTTGAAGCGGTGAACGTCCTCAAGAACGGAAAGCTCATTCTTGAAGAATACTTCTGGGGGATGGACAGAAATTCCCGGCACATAATCTCCTCGTGTACTAAGAGCATCACCGCTATTCTTCTCTGTATTGCAGTTGACCAGAAACAAGCAGACTTGGAAGCCAATTTGGCAGACGTATTGGAATCAACAAGCTCATGGGGAGATTCACCTCCTATTAAGGTCAAGCACCTTCTTTCAATGACTACGGGGACCAGTACGGGTTTTGAGGATGCGCTTGAGTTGCTTCTTTCGGAGGATATAGTCAAGACGTCTTTGAATAAAAGAAGAATTAAAGAACCGGGTTCGACCTACCAGTATGACAACAATCTCCCTGCGGTGATTGGCTGCTACTTGGAGATGGTCACTGGTATGAGTGTGGAAGATTTTGCTGAGAAGTACTTATTTGGCCCATTAGGGATTTCAAACTATAGATGGACGTATATGAGACCTCTTGCTCCAACCGGTAAACGATCTGTATTGACCGCGGGAGGCCTTTACATTAGTATGAACGAGTTGACCAAGATTGGTCTTATGATGATCCAAAACGGAAAATTCGATGGAACCGCCATTCTAAGTCCAAATATGGTAAACATTTGCACCTCTCAACACACCGCCAAGGGAGATTATCCATACGGGTTTTACTGGCATCTTCACCAAAATAGCGCCCACTATCCCGGAATGGGTGGGTTCTCTGCTTTGGGCCAAGGAGAGCAGATTGTTTCGGTTTTCCCAGACAAGGATTTGGTGGTGGTGGTGTTTTCAGCGTCATGGCATAGTGCTTCAACAAGTATCACCGAGACGTTGAGTCCGCATCTCAGGAGTTTATAGCAGTCCCATATGAGTAGTTTAGTCATAATATTGAGCTATGAGTATGTCTATACCTGGAGCATGTCTATGTCTATGCCTGGAGCATGTGTCTATAAGATGGAATATCACTCTCCCTCGTCACCAACCCCCCACACACAATAACGATGATGATGTCATCGGGCAGAACCGCAAAACGCTCCAACTCCTTGATGTTCTTCGAAACCATCGAGATGGCAGCACCACAAGCCGGTTCCACCACCTCTGCAAAAGTATCATAGAAAAACACCGTTCCCTCCACCGTATCAAGCTCATCAATCACACAGTTCAACACAGGATACAGGTTGTACAAGTCCACTGACTTCTGACACGCATAAGGTGAGGCCAACGACGTGGCCAAAGGGTTGACCGAAGCGAGCCTTACAACCTCTCCCTTGTTTATGGCCGCATCAAAACTAGCAGCACCCGAACCCTCAACTGCCAATACCGGCACCTTCTGAAGGTGGTTGGAGGCCTTCAAGCCTTCCACGACCCCCGCCATCAAACCCCCACCGCCGAAACTGCAAATTACCCCCTTCACCTTCCTCAAGTCGTCCTCGCTCAACTGAGCTTCAATCTCCGAAATCATCGACGCATGCCCTTTCCACAAAAGCGGGTCATCAAACGGATGGCAGTACACGGGAGACACGTTGGTGTCCAAGCTAGCGATGATCACATCGCTCAAGTACGCATCTGCTTCTCCCCAGTGGTTCCCATGGATAACCACTTCAGCACCATAAGTCTTTAGCAACTCCACCACCGCCGGGCTTACCGATGCGGGAACCACCACCGTGCACTTCACGCCAAAGTGCTTGCTGCTGTGGGCAGCCGCAAGTCCGGCATTGCCTCCTGAGGAGGAAAACACATGAAGAGTCTTATTGGTGTGTATGGCATTTTCGAGGGCCGATGCAATCAAATACCCGATCCCCCGTAATTTGAAGCTGCCACTGGGCTGCTCGTTCTCCTTCTTGAAGAACACGCGACAGGGAGCATTGAGCAGGTCCGTGGCCTCCACTATCAGTGTCTTTATCTGTGGTAAGCGCATAGTGTGCGCGAACTGTCAACTGCGTAAATTCTAATTCGCACTGGCTGCGAGCCGTATATTCACCTGGTACCATTTTGATCAGTAATTACCGGATTTAACCAGGTCGGTCCTCGTCACAATTCTTCAACCCAGTATGGTAATGTTTGGATATTACCTCTTCCAGTCTGTCACATAATGTTGGACTCGGAAACTAGCACCTTTACCAAAAGTGTCCGGGACTTTATTGCCCGCCTGCTGCGCCTTTTGGAAGCCATGCATGTATAGCAATGACCAACCCCCCTATTTACAGTATCTGCGGCCACACGAATATCTCCACCAGCCGTGCCTGCTGCAATCACACAGATAATAGCTATGTTTCTTGGAAGAGAGTCTCATTTAGCTCGAACCCTCACATCGCAAGGCTGCAGAGATAAGTTTGGGGTGGTGGTTTTGCGAACAACCAACCCAGCGATATCAACTGCGATTGCTGGGGTTGACGTGGTTGACGTGGTTGACGTGGTTGACGTAAGCATTCTCTATCGCGCTCGCTAGTGCGGCCCCATACACCCACCTGAAAAATACAAAATATGAAATTATAAAAGCATAAAAACAAGCTCCTGTTGTATCTATTGTAATAAACACATGTCGAACGACCTTTACAAGCTTCAGAGGAGATCCTTGACGCCTTTCCTCTCCAAGCGGGTGCCTCCCATACCCCTGGAAGAGGAACGGACGGTCTATCCCGAGCTGAAAGCGAACATTGTTTCGCAGATGTTTTTTGGCTGGTTGATACCTCTTTTTAACGTAGGTTATAAGAGGACCCTCCAGCCCGAAGACATGTACTCGCTTACCGAGAACACAAAAGTCGAATACTTGGCCGGGCAGTTCAATACTTTTTTCAATCATTATTTGCCGATTGCCAAGGAGCAACACATTGCTAATAAATGCAAGGATAGAGGAGAAACTGTGTCTACATCGTCCGTGGACCCTGACGATGATTTGGAGGACTTCAAGGTACCGAGGATGATGGTTTTGTGGTGCTTGTTCTTGACGTGCAAATGGACGTATTTGGGTGCCATTGTGTTTGTGACCTTATCTGGTTTGGCGCAATGCTTGACACCGCTCTTAACAAAAGCCTTGATCAAGTACGTGGAAATGAAAACATTGGGCCTCGAACACAACACCGGCCGGGGCGTGGGTCTTGCTATTGGTGCGGTGATCATGGTGATGTTTGCTGCCTTGACTGTGAATCAAGGCTTCTACAGAGGAATGATGACGGGTGCGCAATTGAAGGGAGTTTTGGGCAAAGTGATGTTGGAAAAGTCGTTCCGGTTGAACCCCCAGCTGAGACACCAGTTTCCCGCTTCGAAGATTACGTCGATGATGAGCACCGACACCGCCAGAATCGACTTTGCTGCCACTTTTCAGCCGTTCTTGATAACTTTTCCGATTTCCTTGGCTTGTATTCTCGTGGTGTTGATCGTCAACCTTGGGGCCTCGGCCTTGATGGGGCTCGCTGTGTTGGTGTTGTTTCTCGTGGGAATTGGCGGTGTTTCGAAGAAAATGTTTGCAGTTAGAAAACAGGCCACTGTGTTTACCGACCAGAGAGTCAACTACATCAAAGAGGTGTTGAACAACTTGAAGATCATCAAGTTCTACTCGTGGGAAGAGGCTTACTTCAAGATCATATCCGACGTGAGAACTAAAGAAATGGACCGTCTTTACATCATGCAAGTGTTGAGAAACATCGTCATTACCTTCAGTTTGACATTGTCTACCTTCGCTTCTATTGCAGCTTTCTTGGTGTTGTATTCGACTGGTTCGAGCAAGAGTAATCCTGCCAACATCTTTTCTTCGATTTCCTTGTTCAATGTTTTTAGTACTGTGGTATTCATGGTTCCTATGGCCTTGAGCTCATTGATGGATGCTTTGGTGGGTATTGACAGAATTGGAAACTTCTTGAACGCAACCGAAGTTGCTGCTGACGAAGGAAGAGCGGTTTTGTCTCCCGAAGCCGCTGAGAAAATGAATGAGAACGGGTTGGCTCTCAGGTTAAGTAAGGCCAGCTTCGAGTGGGAAAAGTTTGATGATTTCGAGGAGGAAGACGAAAAGACCAAGAAAAAGAGATTGAAGCAGGAAAAGAAGGACGAGAAAAAGCGCAAGAAGATGTTGAAAAAGGGCTTGAAGGTTGAAGTATCCAAGGAAGAGCTCTCTGATGTAGCCGAAAAGACTCCTGACTCAGACACTGCCAGCTTTGACAACGAGACTTTCCCTGGCTTGAACGATCTTGACTTTGTCCTCAAAAAGGGTGAATTTGTGGTCGTCACGGGTCTTATCGGTTCCGGAAAATCTTCTCTTTTAAATGCTGTTGCAGGTTTCATGAAAAAGTCTGCTGGAACTGTTGATATCAATGGTTCCTTGACCTTCTGCGGTCAGCCTTGGATTCAGAATACTTCAGTCAAAGAAAATATCTTGTTTGGTGCCGAACTCGATGAAAAGAAGTACAAAGATGTAATCTATGCTTGTTCCTTGGAAAGTGACTTGGAAATCTTACCAGCCGGTGACAGAACTGAAATTGGTGAAAGAGGTATAACCTTGTCTGGAGGTCAAAAGGCCCGTATTAATTTGGCTCGTTCCGTTTATGCTGATAATGATATTATCTTGTTAGACGATGTTTTGTCTGCGGTAGATGCCAGAGTTGGAAAACATATCATGGAAAACTGTATTTTGGGTTTGTTAAAAGACAAAACCAGAATTTTGGCTACCCACCAGTTGTCTTTAATCGGTGCTGCTGATAGGATTATCTTTTTGAATGGGGACGGATCCGTTTCAATCGGCACTGGTCAGGAATTGGAGCGTACCAACCCAGGCTACACGAAATTGATGACTTTCAACACTCAAAAGGACGATAGTGAAGAAGAATATGAATCTGATGATGACCTGGAAGTTGAAGAAGAAGAGAGACGCAACATTCAAAGGCAGCTCACAAGAACCACAACCGGTAAATCGAAAATCCTGGTGATCGACGAAGAAGCTATCCACAAAGACTACAACCAAGACCAGTTTGTCAGTGGAAAATTGGCAGAAGACGAAGAACAATCCGTCAACAGCATTGGATTCCAGGTCTATAAGAGATATGTCAAAATGGGACAGGGTATTTTTAAACATTATTCCATTCTCCTTGTTATATTCTCATTTTTGACTGTTGCTACTTTTTGCAATCTTTTCACTAACACTTGGTTGTCTTTCTGGAGTGAAAAAAAATTCACTGGTAAATCCAACGGCTTGTATATTGGTATCTACGTCATGTTTGGTATTTTGACATTCATCTTTACATTGATTGCCTTTATTGGTGTGGGATACATGACCAATCGTGCTTCAAGAGAGTTGAATATCTTGGCAATTGAAAAGGTCCTATATTCGCCTATGTCCTTTTTGGACACTACTCCCATGGGAAGAATTATCAATAGATTTACAAAAGATACAGACGTTTTGGATAACGAAATTTCCGATCAGTTGAGATTTTCCCTGTTTCTTCTTTGGACTGTTTTTGGTGTTTTAATTCTTTGTATCATTTATTTGCCTTGGTTTGCAATCGCTGTCCCACCCTTATTTCTCATGGTCTATTTAATCGCAGAATATTATCAATCTTCTGCCAGAGAAATCAAGAGAATCGAAGCAGTGCAAAGATCTTTTGTCTACAACAACTTCAACGAAACGTTGGTTGGAAGAGAAACCATTTCAGCCTACAATTCAGAAAGAAGATTCTTGGACAAGAACGATTATTACACCGACAGAATGAATGAAGCTTACTATCTCACAATTGCCAGTCAACGTTGGATTGGTATCAATTTGGAAACTATTATTTGTATACTTCCATTGATTATCACCTTGTTATCAGTATTCAGAGTTTTCAATCTCACTGCTGCCTCAGTTGGTTTGCTTGTTTCTTATGTGATCACTATCGCTGGCCAAGTGTCGTTTGTTGTTAGAAGTTACACACAAGTTGAGAATGGAATGAATTCCACAGAAAGGCTTTGTGACTTTGCTTTTGACTTGGAACAAGAAGCAGCCTTTGAAATTCCAGAAACAAAGCCTGATCCAACCTGGCCTCAACAAGGTCAAATCGAATTCACCAACGTTTCGATGGCTTACAGAGAAGGCTTGCCTTTGGTATTGAAACACTTAGATGCTACCATTAAACCACAAGAGAAAATTGGAATCTGTGGTAGAACTGGGGCTGGAAAATCCTCTCTTGTTACTGCTTTGTACAGAATGTCGGAGTTGAATGCTGGTCTCATCACTATCGACGGTGTTGACATCTCCAAAATTGGATTGAAGGACTTGAGAACCAAGTTATCTATTATTCCCCAGGATCCTGTTTTGTTCAGAGGTACCATCCGTAAGAATTTGGACCCATTTGAACAAAGCTCGGATGAGAAGTTGTGGGATGCCTTAAGAAAATCCGGTTTAATTGAAGCTGATAGGTTGGATGCTATTATCAGACAGCAAAAGGGTGATGAGAATTTGTTCAAATTCCACCTTGACCAGCCTGTTGAAGACGAAGGTACAAACTTCTCTTTGGGAGAACGGCAATTGATTTCTTTGGCTAGAGCTTTGGTCAGAGACTCCAAGATTCTTATTTTGGATGAAGCTACTTCTTCTGTTGATTATGAAACTGATTCTAAGATCCAGGAAACCATTGTCAGAGAATTCAGCCAGTGTACCATCTTATGTATTGCTCATAGATTGAGAACCATTGTCAACTATGATAAAATCTTGGTGCTTGACAAGGGAGAAGTCAAAGAGTTTGACTCTCCTTGGAACTTGTATAACCAGCAAGACAGTATCTTCCAGCAAATGTGCTTCAAGTCCAAAATTGAAGCGGAGGACTTCACCAGAAGATAGTTACCTCTGTGTATAAACTTGTAAATAGATTGTAAATAAGATTGTTCTTGGGACAATCACTAATATGACATGATGTATGTACATATATTAATATTATATCTTAAACCAGATCGGTGATTTTATTTGAGTTTGCGTCTTTGTCTTATTCAGGCTTTGTTCAGGCTCTATTCCGGCCCACACCAAACGAGAATTCATACACCCTAATTATACGAATTTCGAGAGAACGATGTAAGACTTTGCCATGGTGCTGTGGATGAAAGCATAAGAATGATTTGTGTTAAGTGTGGTTATGAATTAGGTGATCTAGAAGAATGGTAAGCGACTTGGTCCTGATTCGAATCTCGGTTTTGTTTGCAGACATGCACCAATATCTTTAGGGTCACTTCAATCAGGCAATGTAAACCAGGTGTAATACGAAATTAATTAATAAACCCACCGAAGTCTTCATGGACACCACCAAATTCTTGTTTGTAGCTGAAACTTGTATGAAAAGATCATTTCACTGTATACAATTGGGCACAAAAGGCTCCCGATTGCCACACTTTTCGCAATTCGTGAATTGAAAAATAGATTATCTCATAATCATGCCAACTGTTTTCGTTACAGGAGCTAATGGGTACATTGCCCAACACTTGGTCGTTCAATTGATCGAAAAGGGATACTCTGTCGTTGGTACTGTCAGAAGTAAGGAAAAAGGAGAAAGTTTGGTGGCCAACTTGCCCAAAAATTTCCAATATGAAGTGGTTTCTGATATCGTCAAGCCGGGAGCTTTTGATGAAGCTTTGAAAAAACACCCTGAAGTGGTAGGTTTTTTCCACACCGCTTCTCCTGTATCTATGGTGGCAGACGATGTGGAGAATGATATCATTCGCCCTGCCATTGAAGGTACCAAAAACGTTCTCTCTGCAGTTCAACAGTTTGGCACCAATGTGAAGAGATTTGTCTACACTTCTTCAAATGCCGCCATTGTATCTCCTACTGACAACAAGGATAGTGTGGTGACTGAAGAGTCTTGGTGTAATCTCGGAAGACATGAAGTCAGCATTGGTTTGCCTGGGTACAAGATCTCCAAGACCTACGCTGAAAAGGAGGTTTGGGCGTCTAGTGAAAAGTCAAGTTTCACCTTCAACATTGTTAACCCAACTTTTGTATTTGGACCACAAGCGTTTGCATCTGAAGCCAAAGGAACCTTGAACTTCAGTGCTGATCTTATTACTCGTTTAGCGTCTTTGAAGGAAGGCGATGAGATCCCACCTATGGTAGGGGGTTTTGTGGATGTCAGAGATGTTGCTAGAGCTCACATATTTGCTTATGAGACTGAACTTGACAAGACCCGGCTCTACTTGTTCGAAGAAAAGTTCACTTCTCAGCTTGCTGTGGATATTATTCGTGAGAACTTCCCTGAACTCGCTTCTATTCCAAAGGGGGACCCTTCCACAGCCCTTGATTTCGGAAATAGTCCTCAGATCGACAATAAGAAGACTAGAGCTTTGGTTGGACCCTTCATTGGCTTGAAGCAATCAGTTATTGACACTGTTCAACAAGTCCTTGAGAATAACTAGATATAGGCTCAGTAATTAGAGTTAAAGATTAAATATATATGCCTTTGTTTTGATGGTTTGTAGTGATGAAGTACTGCATAAGTCTACAAATATTGATCTAGTTCGTCAATTGAACTCCTGAAGTAACTTTTTGGAAACTATTGTCAGGAAGATGAAAGAATCAATTGATATACCAGTGTTACAAAACTTTTCAGGACAATAAATAAAAACCTCCATGTCGGTTCCTAAATTTTGCAGGCAAAAACCTTTAATATGTACTTTTTATTTTGACTGTTCTTCTAGACGCCTTGGTATTACAAATGAAGGCAACCCTTCTATGGGTGTATGGGTCAAACCTTCGATGGGTGTGTGGATCAAACAGCAAATAGCTGTAAGACAAAACCCTTGAAATTCAAACTCGTCATGAGATTTACAAGGGTCTTGGGCACCCCCTAATTATTGAGAATAGAAGTATAGCGAAACTAGCTTTCGCAAAACCCCTCTAATTTCTGGCTGCAAAAAGTTTTTTCGGCAATGGTGAACGTTCGTAAATGTAACAACCCACGGATGATTGATAAGTACAATGCAAAGATCTCCAGGGAGTTTACCACCTGCTGGCTGAATCATTTTAATTGATAACTGCTTTTGGTGGCCTCATAAAACTCAAGTACAAAATTTTACTTTTCCAATTGTTTCAAGAGAAAGGTTTTATTTCAATTACTTTTCATTCAATACAGCAATACAGGTTTATTGAGGTTTTTATTTAGTCTGTCAAACAAACACTTGTAATCCTATAGAGCCACATTTGATCAGTTTTATGCTCAACCATTTAAAAGGGCGCTGGCATGGGCATTGTACCGGACTCCATACACTGGGTGCTCCTCAAGAATCTTATTGACGGCGACTACATCTTCTCTGGACAACTTCACAAGTCCCTTGTAGTTTCTGTCCACTTTCTCAGGAGTTGACCCAGAAGGAATAGGAATGATCTTGGTGACCTTGGGAATACCCAAGAAGTTTTCAAGGCCAGACAAACTTTCAAGATAGCTCAAAGCCAATCTTTCCAAAGTTAGGTTCTTTGACTTTGCAAAATTGTACAAAGCAGTCAAACGACCCTTATTCTTCTCGAAGTTTCCGGGTTGGAACCAATCATAAGTTCTTTTAAAGTCATGCTCCAGAAGGGTACTAAGGTAATCGGGGTGTTCTGCAGCATAGTTAGTCAACAAGCCTCTTCCCACTGGAGAATAGGCGAGAATTGGAATCTGGTGTTTGGAAGCTTCTGCTAAAACTCCGTTCTTAAGAATATCTTCCAGAAACAACGAGAATTCCACCTCGATAGCAGAAATGGGGGCCACCGAAGCAGCTTTTTTGATGGATTCTGCACTTACTTCACTCAACGCGACACCATCAATGTCACCAGCCTTGACTCTCTCATAGATTCGAGAAGTTACATCTTCAACAGTGTAGTTTTTGTCTACACGAGCAGCTTCATAGATGATCTTGGGCTTGACCTTCAAGTCCTTGAAGTAAGAAATGGTTTCATCAATACACTTGTTGAGGTTTTCAGGTGATGCGTCTGGAACCATGCTAGGCACCTTGAAAGCTCCTTTGACACAGATTACAATGTCTTTGTCTTGCTCTTGTTCACAAAATATTTTTGCCAATTTCAAGTTGTGAAACTCGGGGTTAAATTGGTAGAATTCACCGCAGTCTAAGAACTTAACACCATATGTGTCTTTGACGTGCTTTAAAGTTGCAACAGACTTGTCAAGAGGCTGGGGAGTTGCAGTGCCGGTCAAACTCATTGTACCGAAGCCTTTGGTGGTAATTGGGACTGGTTCCATGGTGGTGATGATTCTGTGGTGATCGTTTGGTGAAAATTAGGAATATTATGGTGGTGATAGTAAGTTGGTGGTTCTAAGGTTGCGAATTTATATAGATTCTGACGGGGCCGTCTGAAACTCTTTTGCTCCGTCTCCGTTTCGCAGCCATTTGCAATTTTTGGTCTTGCACAAGCTCGAAGTATGCTAGCAGACTGTCAAATGGGCACACATCCAAAAGACCTTTACCCTCTGAATTATAAGAAATTGGATAAGATGCGGAGAGTTTTGATGATGATTCTAGGGCCAAGATATTTGACGATGATGCTAGAGATCAGACTTTAACAGTGATTTATGTGAAATGAGGTTATGAGCTAAGTGATCTTAAAAAATGGTAAGTGACAGAATGATACGTGATAATTCCCCCTATTCCAGTTTCATCTGCAAAAATACAACAATATGACCCCTATAATCACTTCTGGTGCAGGGAATGTGAGCCAAGTGGAAATAAGTTTGGTGAACTAACCCTTCCCTTATTGAGCACAACCAAAATCTCGTTTTGTTCTGAAATTTAAACAAAAAGAGCAGTTAACTGTATGTATACATTAAGGGTAATAGACTCCAAAGAAAATCACCAAGTCTGGGTTCTAATTCTATATCTAGTTATTCTCAAGAAATTGTTGAACAGTGTCAATAACGGATTGTTTTACGCTGCTGAAGGGTTCAATCAAAGCCTTAGTGTTCTTGTTGTCGAACTGAGCAATGTTTCCGACAATAAGGGCTGTGTAAGGGTCTCCCTTTGGAATTGAAGCGAGTTCAGGGAAGTTCTCACGAATGATATCCACAGCAAGCCAAGAAGTGAACATTTCTTCGAACAAGTAGAGCCGGGTCTTGTCAAGTTCAGTCTCATAAGCAAATATGTGAGCTCTAGCAACATCTCTGACATCCACAAAACCCCCTACCATAGGTGGGATCTCATCGCCTTCCTTCAAAGACGCTAAACGAGTAATAAGATCAGCACTGAAGTTCAAGGTTCCTTTGGCTTCAGATGCAAACGCTTGTGGTCCAAATACAAAAGTTGGGTTAACAATGTTGAAGGTGAAACTTGACTTTTCACTAGACGCCCAAACCTCCTTTTCAGCGTAGGTCTTGGAGATCTTGTACCCAGGCAAACCAATGCTGACTTCATGTCTTCCGAGATTACACCAAGACTCTTCAGTCACCACACTATCCTTGTTGTCAGTAGGAGATACAATGGCGGCATTTGAAGAAGTGTAGACAAATCTCTTCACATTGGTGCCAAACTGTTGAACTGCAGAGAGAACGTTTTTGGTACCTTCAATGGCAGGGCGAATGATATCATTCTCCACATCGTCTGCCACCATAGATACAGGAGAAGCGGTGTGGAAAAAACCTACCACTTCAGGGTGTTTTTTCAAAGCTTCATCAAAAGCTCCCGGCTTGACGATATCAGAAACCACTTCATATTGGAAATTTTTGGGCAAGTTGGCCACCAAACTTTCTCCTTTTTCCTTACTTCTGACAGTACCAACGACAGAGTATCCCTTTTCGATCAATTGAACCAAGTGTAGCTCCTGTGACGAAAACAGTTGGCAGGAAGAGATAATCTATTTTCCAATTTTAAGGACTGTGAAAGGACGAATTTAGCCTGCTTATGTTGGACCGCTCGTTTTTACTCCGTCTCCGTTTCGCAGCCATTTGCAATTTTTGTCTTGCACAAGGTCGAAGTATGCTAGTAGACGGTCAAATAGGCACACAAATTGACCCTAACCCCCTGACCCATGCACCCAGAGTTGAGCCCTACTCCTATTTGATTTCTTATTTGAGACTCACATCTTCCCCTATTGTAAGTGTACGCTCTCCCACTGTAACGCCAGGTGTATCAAATATATTGAATAGAACTAAAAGTAAACCCAAGCTGAATTAAGCAAGTGCTTGTTCAAGTGCTTGTTCACAGGATTCTTTGTATTTACCACCGGCTGAAGCTCATTTCCAAAATCATACGGAAAATTGATCACAGTATCGTCGTGGCAGTTGCAGTTGGAGCCCCCACTAATGGTTCTGGCAGCCTTCAAGTACCGGAAGCCTCTTATGAAATTGTTCATTTTGTGTTTGTGTTTGTGAATGGTGGTTGGTTGTGTTGGTTATGTTGTAGCTGAGACAGCTCCGTATAATTCATAGTGCTACCATCAGAAATGCTTTTATATGTTTTTGCGGGTCTTTTTGTTGAGTGCCAAAAATGCACCCAATTTTTCTGCCCAATATCCATCATAGATGGTGGACCCTATATCTGAATAACTTATAACCCCTATTTCTGAAAGGGTCATCACACCCAAAAAATACTGGATGTTGCCGTCAGTGGTTCCATTTTTGTACACCAGCCAGTCCAATACACATCTCTGCTATCAAGCACACGCAGAGCCACTACACTTTTACTGACAAAGTCTTTCTCTGTTCGATAACCTCACATTCTGTGCGATTTTTAACTCCACTAGAATCTGAACCTTTTTCGTGTGTATAGGCTTTTCATTTTCAGGCAGAAAACACTTTTGTACGGCCAATTGCCCATTTATTCTGTGTTCCAAGCTTTTCCTAATATTACACCTGGGGTGTTTTGGTAATCGATACTGGATGGGTGGCCGAGTGGTTAAGGCGGCAGATTCAAGTCCTGTTGACGTAAAGTCGCGCGAGTTCGAATCTCGCCTCATTCACTATCTTTTTTTGCCCTTGAAACAATAACATACAAAAGAGTGCCAGCCTCAGGAACCTGGCACAAAAATTAAACAACTTCCCAAGCTAGCAGCCGTGAGCAAAAATGTTGAAGACTTTAACTGTTCGAAGCCCCGCGTATTATACTGCTAGTTTACAAACTCAACCACACAAAAACAAAAGATGACCCATACACCCAAAGGAACGCAATAATTGAATTACAGAGAAGACTAACTGTATTTGACGACATTTATCATCTGCATAGAAACTACGATAACACTAAACCTTTTATGGAGAAGCCACCAGGAAGGGAGGGGTGAGCGCTTATGTAATCATTTTCTCTCGTTTACCGGTGTTATTCGGTTTTACGCGGTGGATATGTGTTAATTGCGGGCGGTATCAACCGGACATAGGCGGTTTCTCTTCCTCTAAGCACGGCGGTATCAACCGGATATAGGTGGCGTGCACTTCACCTCATAATATAAATACAAACCATTGTGCCAGGTGCTTTTTGCTTCTGTAAACAAAACATGTCTAATGATCCATTGAAGCTTCAAAGGAGATCTTTGACCCCGTTTCTCTCCAAGCGGGTGCCTCCTATCCCCCTGGAAGACGAACGGAAAGTTTGTCCGGAGAAAAAATCCAATTGGATCAGCCAGTTGTTCTTCCTTTGGTTAAATCCGATTCTTAAAGTAGGATACAAGAGAACTCTTCAGGTGGATGATATGTACTTGCTTGCAGACACCACTAAAGTAGAATACTTGGCAACACAGTTCAACTCTTACTTTGAACATTACTTGCAAATCGCACAGGAGCAGCATATTGCAAACAAGTGTACGGAAAGAGGAGAAACTGTACCTACATCATCTGTTGACCCAGATGACGACTTGGCAGACTTCAAAGTACCAAGAAAGATGTTTTTGTGGTGCTTGTTCTTGACGTGCAAATGGCAATATACTTTTGCAGCCGTTAGTGTAACTGTGGCTGGGTTGTTGAATTGTTTGACACCACTCGTAACGAAGGAGTTGATCAAGTACGTGGAAATGAAGGCATTGGGCCTCGAACACCACACCGGCCGGGGTGTGGGCCTCGCTATTGGTGTGCCAATAATGTTGATATCTGGTTCCTTATGTATAAGTCAGGGTTTCTACAGGGGAATGTTAACGGGTGCACAATTGAAGGGAGTTTTGACCAAAGCCATTTTGGAAAAATCATTCCGATTGAACCCCCAGCTGAGACACCAGTTTCCTGCTTCCAAGATCACATCGATGATGAGCACCGATACTGCAAGAATCGATTTTGCTGCTGGCTTCCAACCGTTCTTGATATCTTTCCCTTCTTCCTTGATCTGTATTCTCGTGGTGTTGATCGTCAACCTTGGGGCCTCGGCCTTGATGGGGTTTGCGGTGTTGGTAGTATTTCTCGTGGGAATTGGCGGTGTTTCGAAGAAGATGTTTGCAGTTAGAAAACTGGCCACTGTGTTTACCGACCAGAGAGTCAACTACATCAAAGAGGTGTTGAACAACTTGAAGATCATCAAGTTCTACTCGTGGGAAGAGGCTTACTTCAAGATCATATCCGACGTGAGAACTAAAGAAATGGACCGACTTTACGTCATGCAAGGAATGAGAAACATCGTCATTACCTTCAGTTCCACCTTGTCTACCTTCGCTTCTATTGCAGCTTTCTTGGTGTTGTATTCGACTGGTTCGAGCAAGAGTAATCCTGCCAACATCTTTTCTTCGATTTCCTTGTTCAATGTTTTTAGTTCGTTGGTATTCATGGTTCCTATGGCCTTGAGCTCATTGATGGATGCTTTGGTGGGTATTGACAGAATTGGAAACTTCTTGAACGCAACCGAAGTTGCTGCTGACGAAGGAAGAGCGGTTTTGTCTCCCGAAGCCGCTGAGAAAATGAATGAGAACGGGTTGGCTCTCAGGTTAAGTAAGGCCAGCTTCGAGTGGGAAAAGTTTGATGATTTCGAGGAGGAAGACGAAAAGACCAAGAAAAAGAGATTGAAGCAGGAAAAGAAGGACGAGAAAAAGCGCAAGAAGATGTTGAAAAAGGGCTTGAAGGTTGAAGTATCCAAGGAAGAGCTCTCTGATGTAGCCGAAAAGACTCCTGACTCAGACACTGCCAGCTTTGACAACGAGACTTTCCCTGGCTTGAACGATCTTGACTTTGTCCTCAAAAAGGGTGAATTTGTGGTCGTCACCGGCCTGATCGGTTCTGGAAAATCTTCTCTTTTAAATGCTGTTGCAGGTTTCATGAAAAAGTCTGCTGGAACTGTTGATATCAATGGTTCCTTGACCTTCTGCGGTCAGCCTTGGATTCAGAATACTTCAGTCAAAGAAAATATCTTGTTTGGGGCCGAACTCGATGAAAAGAAGTACAAAGATGTAATCTATGCTTGTTCCTTGGAAAGTGACTTGGAAATCTTACCAGCTGGCGACAGAACTGAAATTGGTGAAAGAGGTGTAACCTTGTCTGGAGGTCAAAAGGCCCGTATTAATTTGGCTCGTTCCGTTTATGCTGATAATG
This sequence comes from Yamadazyma tenuis, assembly GCF_029203305.1. NCBI lineage: Eukaryota > Fungi > Ascomycota > Pichiomycetes > Serinales > Debaryomycetaceae > Yamadazyma > Yamadazyma tenuis. Next base: position 1,029,228 of record NC_089463.1, read on the forward strand.
ATATCATCTTGTTAGACGATGTTTTGTCTGCGGTAGATGCCAGAGTTGGAAAACATATCATGGAAAACTGTATTTTGGGTTTGTTAAAAGACAAAACCAGAATTTTGGCTACCCACCAGTTGTCTTTAATCGGTGCTGCTGATAGGATTATCTTTTTGAATGGGGATGGATCCGTTTCAATCGGCACTGGTCAGGAATTGGAGCGTACCAACCCAGGCTACACGAAATTGATGACTTTCAACATTCAAGACGACGATAGTGAAGAAGAACATGAATCTGATGGTGACCTTGAAGTTGTAGAAGAGGAGAGACTTCACATAGTAAGGCAGCTCACAAGAACCACAACAGATAAATCGAAAATCCTGGTGATCGACGAAGAAGCTATCCACAAAGACTACAACCAGGATCAGTCTGTCAGTGGAAGATTGGCAGAAGATGAAGGACAATCCGTTAATAGCATTGGATTACAGGTCTATAAGAGATATGTCAAATTGGGCCAAGGAATTTTCAAGCATTATTCCATTCTCCTTGTTATTGCAATATTTTTGGCTATTGCTATTTTTTGCACCCTTTTCACCAATACATGGTTGTCTTTCTGGACAGGAAAAAAATTTCATAATAGATCGGACAGATTCTATATTGGTATCTACGTCATGTTTGGTGTGTTGTCCTTCATCTTTATTTTGATTGGCTTCACGGCAGTGGGCTACTTGACCAATCGTGCATCAAGAGAGTTGAATATCTTGACAATTGAAAAAGTCATTTATTCGCCTATGTCGTTTTTGGACACTACTCCCATGGGAAGAATTATCAATAGATTTACAAAAGACACAGATGTTTTGGATAACGAAATTTCCGATCAGTTGAGATTCACCCTTTTTGTTTCTTCCTTTACCATTGGTGTTTTAATTCTTTGTATCATTTACTTGCCTTGGTTTGCTATTGCTGTCCCACCATTTTTCTTACTGGTTTTCCTAATCGGCGAATTTTATCAATCTTCTGCCAGAGAAATCAAGAGAATCGAAGCAGTGCAAAGATCTTTTGTCTACAACAACTTCAACGAAACGTTGGTTGGAAGAGAAACCATTACGTCCTACAATTCAGAAAGAAGATTCTTGGACAAGAACGATTATTACACCGACAGAATGAATGAAGCTTACTACCTCACAATTGCCAGTCAACGTTGGGTTGGTGTCTTTTTGGAAGCTATCACTTGTGTACTTCCATTGGTTGTTGGCTTGTTGTCTGTACTCGGAGTTTTCAATCTCAGTGCTTCCTCAGTTGGTTTGCTTGTTTCTTATGTTACTTCTATCGCTGGCCAAATTTCGTTTATGGTTAGAAGTTACACACAAGTTGAGAATGGAATGAATTCCACAGAAAGACTTTGTGACTTTGCTTTTGACTTGGAACAAGAAGCAGCTTTTGAAATTCCAGAAACAAAGCCTGATCCAACCTGGCCTCAACAAGGTCAAATCGAATTCACCAACGTTTCGATGGCTTACAGAGAAGGCTTGCCTTTGGTATTGAAACACTTAGATGCTACCATTAAACCACAAGAGAAAATTGGAATCTGTGGTAGAACTGGGGCTGGAAAATCCTCTCTTGTTACTGCTTTGTACAGAATGTCGGAGTTGAATGCTGGTCTCATCACTATCGACGGTGTTGACATCTCCAAAATTGGATTGAAGGACTTGAGAACCAAGTTATCTATTATTCCCCAGGATCCTGTTTTGTTCAGAGGTACCATCCGTAAGAATTTGGACCCATTTGAACAAAGCTCGGATGAGAAGTTGTGGGATGCCTTAAGAAAATCCGGTTTAATTGAAGCTGATAGGTTGGATGCTATTATCAGACAGCAAAAGGGTGATGAGAATTTGTTCAAATTCCACCTTGACCAGCCTGTTGAAGACGAAGGTACAAACTTCTCTTTGGGAGAACGGCAATTGATTTCTTTGGCTAGAGCTTTGGTCAGAGACTCCAAGATTCTTATTTTGGATGAAGCTACTTCTTCTGTTGATTATGAAACTGATTCTAAGATCCAGGAAACCATTGTCAGAGAATTCAGCCAGTGTACCATCTTATGTATTGCTCATAGATTGAGAACCATTGTCAACTATGATAAAATCTTGGTGCTTGACAAGGGAGAAGTCAAAGAGTTTGACTCTCCTTGGAACTTGTATAACCAGCAAGACAGTATCTTCCAGCAAATGTGCTTCAAGTCCAAAATTGAAGCTGAGGACTTCACGAGAAAATTTTAAGTGAGATTGCTTTCGGAACAATAATATCACTAGTGTATATAAATCTTAATAAAACTATGCTTTGGGCCAGATACCGAGTTGAGGCTCTTTTCTGCAAACGAGACTTCCTCCATCCTAATAGACCAGAGTGGCCCACAATGCTATATATAAGAGAGATATGTTCGAAGTAAGGTTTTGAACTAGGTGATATAAAATATCAGTGAAACAGTATATGGCTAGGAAAGTAGCTGCAAAAAGCTTTATCTTCAGAACAACGCGCATTTACGAAATCTCTGGTGTATGGGGGCGCATTGTTGGGGCGGGTATTGGTGGGGGTTCAGGGTACGTGTGCGGATAAAGTTCGAAGACGTCGATTTAGCCAACTCCGACAATACTTTGAATTTTCCGGTTCCTCTAGCCTAGTGTACCTTACATGCCATCTGGGGTTTCGACTTTCTGATTCCCTGGGAGCTGGACAGTAAGTCGGCATTTGCGCCTAAAGTTCCGTAAGATAATACGATCGGAATGGGCCCGCCAATTCCAACGGAGTGTCCATGCAAGTTCTGACCCATACACCCCCCAGCCCTTTCTAATCGGGACACAGACTTTCATCAAAACTTACATAACCATCGACCGCCAACACTACTAATGACCCACCACCCTTGCGACAACACTATCATGCACACAATCCCCCATTGCTCGCAGCGCCTCTCTGGCCCAATCACTATTTCGTAAAAAGCCCAATCACTGTTAGCCGTCGCGTTATTGGCTGAACCGCCGAACCGGGCCTATTAGTCCCCGGGTATGTGCAGGACAGCTCTGTTCTCCTATAAAAGCTAATTCGGGATGGATACATTTTCACAAGAGTCCAATGACTTGGTTACTAGAGGTTGGGTGGTTGACAGTTAATAGTTGAATAAAGGGGTTGGTAGACTCAATGTGGGGTGACACCTGGTAAAGATCCATCATGCACGTAGAAGCCATTGACACCCTAAAGTTATCAACAATTGGTAAAGCGGAGACAAAGATAAGAAGAAAGCAGTATAGGTACAGGGATAGGCAGCGACGAGATACTCCATTAGGTAAGTGGAATGGTTTTTGTTGCATAGAACGTAAAAGGAGAGCATCTGCAAGAGGATCTGTCTGGGAAAGTCTGTGCTATCAGGCTATCTAGCACAGGGTGATTGGCTGAACCCTCAAGTGCGCACCTTCGCTATTGGGAGTGACTATTCCACCGAGGCGACTAGTCTTGCTTATCAGGAAGCGGGAGTTTTTCTCGTTTCTCATTTAAATCACAAATATCCTCAGCAGCCAATCGCACAAAAAAACTATTTCTTCTTTTGAAGTAACTCTTAGCTTTTTTGTTATTTAATTCATCTTAACACAATGGTTGCCATTACCCAACAAACCGCCATCTTGGCCAAATATCTTGATTTGGATCAAAGAGGTAGCGTTCTTGCCGAATACGTTTGGATTGACTCCGAAGGTAACACCAGATCCAAGTGTAAGACCTTGAGCAAAAAACCTTCAAGTGTCGATGACTTGCCCGAATGGAACTTTGATGGTTCCTCCACCGGCCAGGCCCCTGGCCACGACTCCGACGTGTACTTGAGACCCGTTGCTTTCTACCCCGATCCTTTTAGAAGAGGTGAAAACATCATTGTATTGTCTGAATGTTGGAACAACGATGGAACTCCAAACAAGTTCAACCACAGACACGAGTGTGCCAAGTTGATGAAGGCCCACGAAGATGAAAAGGTCTGGTTCGGTCTCGAACAAGAATACACTCTTTTCGATGAATTTGATCAACCCTATGCCTGGCCTAAGGGTGGATTCCCAGCTCCTCAAGGTCCTTACTACTGTGGTGTTGGAACTGGTAAAGTGTTTGCCAGAGACATTGTCGAGGCCCACTATAGAGCCTGTCTTTACGCCGGTATCAACCTCAGTGGTATCAACGCCGAAGTGATGCCCTCTCAGTGGGAATTCCAAGTTGGTCCTTGTGAAGGAATTGACATGGGAGATCAATTATGGATGGCCAGATACTTGTTGTCCAAGGTTGCCGAAGAATTTGGTGCCAAGATCTCCTTACACCCAAAGCCTTTGAAGGGAGACTGGAACGGTGCTGGATGTCACACCAATGTTTCTACCGAAAACATGAGAAAGGAAGGTGGAATGAAGTACATTGAAGAAGCTCTTGAAAAATTGGCTAAAAGACACAAGGAACACTTGTTGCTTTATGGAACTGACAACGAGTTGAGATTGACTGGTAGACATGAAACTGCTTCCATGGAAGCTTTCTCTTCTGGTGTTGCTAACAGAGGTGCGTCTGTCAGAATCCCAAGATCTGTTGCCAAAGAAGGTTACGGATACTTTGAAGACAGAAGACCTGCTTCTAACATTGACCCTTACTTGGTGACTGGTATCATGATTGAAACCATCTGTGGTTCAATTCCAGATGCTGACATGTCTAAGGAATTTGCTAGAGAAGCCTCTGATTAAGTTATTTAAGATGAGTAGGTAGAGTAATTTACTACTGGAGAGTTTATAATTTGTTGACTCTTATCTGTAAGTTAATGAGACCCAAACAAACTGCCTAATCGGGAGGGTAGTTTTGGTGATTTAAGTCTCCCTTATCGTGACTGGTATTGCACAAGTATTAGTTCCATAGAGTGTAATACTAATCCCATAGAGTGTCATATACTGCTTGCTAACCTGTCCTAATGACTCAATAACTTAAATCCATTCCTCTCGTCCATTACGGGGTTCAATGTCCATCCTGTTGTATTTGTGTAGTTTTCCTGCAAATTATTGTCCTGAAATAGTACCCAACTTCCATCTATCCATGAAATGTCGTAGTATCTACCCCCTGCATTAAGGGGATGTCGCGATCGAATTCCACGTTAAGACACTCCTTGGCCCTCGATACTGCAGACATTGCCGGTCTAGTATAGTGGTTAGTATATTTCTTTGTGGCAGAAACGACCCAGGTTCGATTCCTGGGGCCGGCAGTTTTTTTTTCATCCTTCGTATTTTCAGCTTCCCCCCATATTCTAACAATTACTGCCCACGTATACCACTAACATCTTCCCAGCCTCTTTCACCTTTGCCAGCCTTCTCAGTTTTTTGCAACTGGTGAAGTTTTGTCGTGCCCCCATACCAATTTTTCTCGTTCATTTCCGAGCGTTCTGCTCCCTGAAATACCAACCTTCACCAACAATATGACCATTGAAGTATGTACCATTCCCACCCACTCCAACCACCACCAGCCGCATACTAACCTACCAGTCCTCGTTCGCCATCGACAGCCAGTTCTTGGCCGACCAGAAGAAAGTCATCCGGGAAAGAATAATTCCCTGGGAAGGCTTATCGAGAGCCAACATCATTAGTGAAGATGAAGCAAACTACATTAAGATCTTGGAAAAACAATCGACGGAAAACAAAAACTCCACCATCGCCAACCAGGTCAAGTTGTACGCCAGCACCTTGTTGAACTTGTTGAACAAGTTGGACAATAACCCCAGAGACGATGTGTTGAAAAGTCTTTTATGTTTAGTCAACGACTTGTTAATTGACTTACCGGAGTTTGGCGATGAGTTGATCAAGTTGACCGACGTCGATGCTGCCTTGCCATTTGAGCCATTTGTCAAGTACTTGGGCCATACCGACCTGGTCATCAAGACGTTGTCGTTGTACAACTTGACGGTGTTATTAGTGAAGGCTTCAGCCACCAAGGCCATTGACGACGAAATCGTCTCCAAGGCATTCAGGGAGCACACGGTGTTGATTCACGGTAATGATGTGAACTACAAGTTCATCACCATTCAGTTGTTGCAGTATTTGCTCATCATAAAGCCGTTTAAGTTGGTGTATTTGAAGACCGACTTCGCCAAGAACTTTAAGAGCTTGGCCTCCATCATTGACTACTCGGTTGCCAATGAAAACCTCATAAACTCGTCCAACTTGCAGCTTATCTACAACACCTTGTTGAACATCTGGATATTGTCGTTCAATCCCAAGATCAATAAGTTGATTTACCAGCAGAATCCCCAACTAATTGGTGATTTGTTGACGTTATCCAAAGACTCCATCAAAATAAAGATCATTCGGATCTCTGTGTCCATCTTAAAGAACTTTGTGTCGATTGTCGACCTGTCAAGTGACAAATTTAAGATCATTAAGGTGATTTTGCACAACGATGGGTTGAGCTTGATCACCAACTTGAAGAGTAGAAAAATCAGCTCCAACGGGTCCGACGAAGAATTGACCGGCGACTTGAACTACTTGTTCGATGAGTTGAACGATATCGTCAAGAACAAGTTGACATCGTTTGACGAATACTTGACAGAGTTGGAAACCCCCAATTTACTCAGCTGGTCTTCTCCCACCCACAAGTCTTCCGAATTTTGGTTGGAAAATAGCAACCAGTTCAAGGAAAACAACTTCAAGTTAGTTAAGAAAATCTTCGAGGTGTTAGGCACGAACCTGGATAACACCAACTTGCAAAAGGTGATTTTGTTGAGTGATTTACAGTACTTGATCGGTAACTTGGGCCAGGATTTGGTCGACTTCATCAATGGCAACAAGGATTACAAGTTGTTGATCATGAACTTGTTGGACACCAACAACGACAATGAGTTAAAGTACCAGTCGCTTAAGACCATCCAGTTATTGGTGGGTCACACCTACTAATCCATTTTCTTCAGTTCTCTTCATCGATAAATACACAGACTTTTTGCAGCTTCATAAAAACCGCGACTGGCAGTGGAAAAAAAGATCAATAATGCAGTACAGTGATAATAGATCACTTACTTTTGATATCAACTATCCTCTCAATAAGAAGATTGGACGGTACTGGACCCACGATGTGCCGAGCCCCCAACAATTGGCTGACTGTGGGTTCTATTTCACTCCTACCAAAAAATATGGCGACCAAATCACCTGTTTTAGTTGCAGGAGAAAAGAGACAAACGTCAATGGAATCTCCAATATAGTCGACCACCACCTTGCTCAGTCTCCCGATTGTCCATTGTCATTAATTTATTCCCACAAGATCAACTACATGTCGTGTGAAGAATCCTCCAAACGACTGTTTTGGCAGCACCAAGACCCATTGTTCAGAGATCTAATCTCGCAAAAAGCGATTCAGTTGAGAAAGAAGACATTTGGCCGGTTCTGGAAGTTTGACAAGGGACGAACGCGTAATACGAAGCTCTCCAGTCAGTCTTTGGCCGAATCCGGATTTTACTACTGTCCTCCAAATGAAGATATCGACGACAAGGTGGAATGTGTGTATTGTAAGGTGACTTTGGAGTCGTGGGAAGCGGGTGACGATCCCCAGCTCGAGCACCAGAAGAACGCAAGGGAGTATTGCTACTTTCTTGAGAAGTCTGGAGGTACTTATAACCAGTCGATTTCCAGTAACAGCATAAACTTAGATATACTAAGTGATGACGAAGAACAGCAGTTTCTGAGTGTGGACGAGAACGAGCTCTTTTTGGCAAAATTACCAGAGGAAGTCGAGTCTCAAACATCTTTGAAGAACAAGAACCTCATTAAGAAGAAGGTGATACAAGATCACAATCCCATATTGCATATTCATCGAATGAAAGAGGCAGTAGAAAGGGAAAAGTCTTCCAGTGAACCTGATCCTGAACCTGAATCTCCACCGGTGGAACAGGAGTATGAATTGATGCTGGACATCGAAAACAAAATGATATCTGAGTCTACTGATGCCTTTTCGGAGAATTACGAGCCTACCGATTCTTCTATCTCCGAAACACAACCTACTCAGACTGAGACCCAGACCCAAACTCAAACTGAGACACAGCTTTCAACCTCCTCATCTGACTCTGATTCTCTGACTCGAAAGACTAGATCCACAGGGAATAACCAACACCTTGAGCTCGAGCTCGATTCCCGATCAGCGTCTTCCAAGACTGAACTTGAGTCTATTGTAGATTCTGAAATGGACTACTCAGAAACAGAACAAGCTGGTCGTCGTCAGTCGAAACGGTTTCTGGAGATTCTTGAGGAGAGGAGGCGTATTGAAAAGGTTTTTGAAGGTGAAGGTATGAGTGATTCAGTTAGTGATGGTGGTTATGATACAGCCAATGGTAAGTCTGAGATCTCTGAAATATCTGATATCTCTGAGGAGGACACAAAACCTCTTCCAAAGACTAGAAAAATCGCTGTTAATGCTACCAAATCTCCACCAGAAAAAGTCAAACCTTCCAGAACATATCAGAAACCTCCCCAGAGAGAAGAGAAGAACGCTCCCAAGAAAGCAGAGAAAAAGAAGAAAGCACCAAGAAAAAGAACCGCCTCTCAAATGGCCAAGAACGTAGAACCCAAGGAGGAAGGTTCATTAAGAAGATCCAAGCGTATTAGGCAAGCGTCAGGTGAAACTCCTACTTTTATCCCCCTGCTCCCAACAGGCTTTGCAAGAAGAACAAAGAAGTCTGGAATTTCTCAAGAGGTCTCTCAAGAAGTCTTTCAGGAACCTGATGACGATTCCGAAGTTTCGGAACCCCAATCTCCCTCGGAAGATGAGTTTGAAATCTCTGACTCCTATTCTGAAGTCCCAGCTCCAAAAGCGCCTCCAAAGCCAAAACAAATCAAAAAGAAGACTTTACCTAAACAGGAAGAACTCCAGTTTAAACCTCCAAAGCAAGGTAAAATCAAGCTTGGCATTAAAAAAGACCCTATTCCTGTAATGGATCTTTCTAACCAAGATATCGGTGATTACGGTGATAACAATTTGCAGTTCATAGAGGACAATGTCAAGGCTGCCAAACCAAGTCCTACCAAAGACTACAGTAAACCCAAGTCGAAGGTCTTTAAGATCGATACCACGGACGAATCTGATAATAGGCATACCACCCACGAGGAGCATACGAAGACCAGGAACTCTATCTTGGAAAACGACGAATCCGAAGACGAAAATACAAACTCAATGGAGAACGAACAACCTGAGCATGAGAACGAGCATTCGATCTTGGAAATGGAAGCACCCGAGAATGAGCGTAGGAATTTGGTATTAGAGGACGGCCAGTCTGATGATGATATGGCTGAACAATCGTTTATCTACGAGGATCAACAGCAAGAAGAACAAGAACAACAAGAAGAGCAAGCAAATCCTGAACACAAACAACAACCTGCTGAAACGTCACCTGTTAAAAGGGCGTTACCTTCAGATGTTTCCGCTTCCACTGACGTAGATATCAAAGTTTCAAAACCAATGCCCAAGTCATCACCCTACAACTCGTCAGTAGCTAACTACGTCGACGAAATCAAAACCATTGCCCAGTTGAACCAACAGCTTGAACAGTCGATGCAAGAATTGTCCGGAGACTCAAGTGATGAGGAATTTGCACCCGAAGCTCATGGAACTTTCACGTCTCCTGCCAAGTTTGCAGGTCTAGAACCACCTAATCCACCTTCCACTGGATCTTCAAAACTTGATCCACATTCCACTAGCTCCAAAAATGGACTGTTCAAACAAAAAGACGCGGCTTCAACCGAAGACACGGCGGTTTCTACTGAAGCCGACATTCGAAACATGGTGGAAGACATGTCTATCCAGAAACCAGCAGGTTTGGACCAAATCAGCCAGAAACTACAGAATATGGAAGAGGCATTCAAATACCTTGAAAACATCGCCAACGCTCCATACTCGCTTATGAACGATTTAGGCGGCGAACTAACCCAGTTTATTGCAGCTTTGCCTCCAGAAGAAGAGGATATGACCATCAAACAATGGCTTGAGCACTCGGCCAGAAACTGCCAAAAGATCGTCCGCGAGGCTTGCGATGAAATGATTGAAAACTACAGAGCCGAACGGGATAAGGCGTTGAAAGTCTTGGAAGGTCTTCCCACGAGTGACTAGTATCCTCCCATACTCCCAGCTGGTGACCCACGACGTAACGTATAATGTAATATAAATATAGTAATGAAAACCTCCATGGTGGAGATCTTGTATGCCAGAAATTGAGAATCAAAACTAATGCGCTAAAAAGATCACAGCTTTCCAACCTCACATCTTATCAGCATTTGCTTCCAACCAATTGTTTGAACGCTTGACAAACTGCAAGTGATCATTTGGTACAAAGCACAATCAAAGCTTTTAGGGTCCGTAACTGATAAGGCTATTTCCATAACGTTGCTTTCTTGAGTCCAAAACACCCGCCCGATCACCTCAACCACTAATACCATCAACAATCCAAATTCCACTCGCCAACCGATAATGTCTTTCTGGCCATTCACAAACTCGTTCAACAGCAACAGCCAGCTCCAGAAGTTCCTTGATGGCATTCAGGACTACGCCTCCGTGTCCATTGGTGACTTAATTGACGATCCAGGTTTACTGCAAGAACTCGTCAGCGAGTTGCACAACATCAAGGGCCAGTACAACAATACAAATAGGTTTGCGTTCTCACAGCTGCTCCAGCATGCCCAAGTGGGCCAGTCGCTGGGGTCGGGGCTGAACACCACAAACTCCAGCAACTCTCCTGGTCTTTTGGCCAGTGATACAGACAGTAATTCCATTACGTCGTCTAGTGACATCGTGGGAAATAACAGCAGCAGCAAGGACGCTCGGGGTGTCAAGTTGATCGAGGTGTTGATCCAGCCGCACATTCTCAGTGGGTTTCTTGATTACATTTTCAAGAGTGTGGACTTTTTCCACCAGTTGTCTGAAAAGGAAAATCAGGACCTCGAGAGGATGTTGACGGACGTCCACCACAGCAGGTCCATCCAGGATGATGGTGAGGACAAAGATCCTGAAAGTAGTGAAAATGAAGAAAGTGAAAGCGAAGAAGGTGCTAGGAACGATGAAACAGGAGACTCGACGAACCAGGACGAGGAAGATGAGGGTGAAGACCATGAGTCCCACCAAGATAAAATGCGCCGGTGCGTGCAGGTGGCTGCCGATGTGCTCTCAATCGACTTGTGGGTGATCTCGAATAGAATTATAGAAACTCCGGTTATCATCAACAAGCTATGGCTGATTGTATATTTGGACAACTTGGTGGAAAGCTCACCCAGCGTGAACCATATTGTTCGGATTTTGGACCAGTTGATGAACACCAACGCCATTGAGCTTTTGAACTATATCAGAAACAGAGACGATTTGGTTGATATGTTTTTGAGCAAATTAGAAGTTCCTATGTTGATGGACTTCTTTTTACGTGTGATCCAGTCAGACAAACCCGACTCTCCCACTGGCATCATAGATACCTTGTATGCCCAAGATTTGGTTCCCAAGTTGATTGAAATCTTGAAACCGCATTCCTCTCAATTCGATAAAACCACCACCACCATTCCAAATCACGAATTGATTTTCAAGCAAACGGCTGCTACAGACTTCATCAAAGCCCTCATTACTATTTCTTCCAACACTGCTTTAGCCGTAGCAGTTGATGCCAATGTCGGTCCAAACCAGTTAACACGCCAGTTGGTATCCAAACAAACCATCGAGCAATTTGTCTACGATATCATGCTATACACCGTGAAGGATCCCAAGACCGGTATCAAGCAAACTAATAAGCACGGTATCAACAACTGCGTGGGAATAGTTATCGAATTAATCAGGAAGAACAACTCAGACTACGACTTGAACTGTGGTTCTTACAGTTCATTGCTCCAAACTACAAATGGAGAACCAACCGAGGTAAATCCCTATGTGATGTTTCAGTGGCTCAAAGATTTTGAGCAGAATATTCCTGGTCCCAAAGACCCCATTTACTTGGGAGAAATGCTTGCTATTTTTTCGGATAACTTGGACAAATTCTGTGAGCTATTAGAATCAGAACCTGAACTACCATATCATACCAGCACCAATTCACATATGTTGGGGTTTTCGAAGTTTAGAATTGCTGAATTGATAGCTGAATTGCTTCACTGCTCCAATATGGTTCTCAATAACTCCAAGAAGATCAGAAAGATTGTTGAGATAAGAGACATTATCCGGGACAAGCAAACGCAAAGGCTTCAAAAAGCTTTGAATGAAACCTTTTCTGATACGCCTGAATCAGACATTTCAGTTGAAGACATATCCCATGATGTGACCAACATGTCGTTGGATGAACGTCTGGTAAGCTCATCCAAAGGAGTTCGTCAAAACATAGACGCTCTATTAGATGGAGAAACCCCCGATTTCATCAAACTAATCGACAGCTTGGACATCGAGGAAGAAAGCGACGACGAGGAGCCCACTATATCGACAGATAATCCGTTTGTTTGTGAAAGCCGTGATGCAACTATCAGAAGCGATCCCTGTGTTGGAGACTACTTCAAGATCAAGTTGATTGACTCCAAAATTATGTTGAACATCATATCCAAATTCACGGAATATCCCTGGCACAACTTCTTCCACAACGTTGTGTTTGACTTGATACAGCAGATCTTCAACGGCAAGTTGAACTCATATAATTCCTTCTTGATCTCTCACTTGTTCAGCAAAGACGAAACCAACTTGATCAAAGTGATCGTCAACGCATATAAAGCAGATTTCGACTTGCGACCCGGTTACTTGGGACACCTTATTCTCATAAGCGAAGAAGTTGTCAAGTTCACGTCGCTCTACAAGCCCGACTTGATATCTCCCCTAATTGTCGAGGCCGTTTCTTCTGAAGAATGGACCTGGTTTGTCAGCGACATACTTCTCCAGACAAGGGAAGTCTATAACGTGGTGTTGGGTGCTGACCCTTCAGACAAGTACGAGTATGCAGAAGGATCCAACAGAGAAACTAACGACGTCGACAACGATACCCATGAGTATGGGTTTGACTCCTCCACCGTCGGATTCCTCGACATGGGCAACTATCAAGGTGAGTCTAAATCCAAAAGCTTTCTTGGACATGATGATGACGAGGGAGAAAATGATTCTTCCAATGTGGCCGAGGTACGAATCCAAGACATGACACCTCGGCTTGATAAACTCGCAGATACCGAAGGTTTTGGTGTCGGTGATGACGACGACCATGATGTGGATCATTTTTCTCAGGACGGATTCTTGGAAAACCTCTCTGAGTCCAGTTCCTCTGACGATGATGACGATGATTTGGCAACTCCTCTGAGTCCCGATGATAATAAGCTCACGCGAGTGAAAAACCATAATGCATGATTTAGTGGGTAACTTTATCGTATGTAATATTACACCCGTTAAATTAGATATATTTATTTTATTTGGCTACTCTACTTTCTCTTCTTCAAATTTTTTCTGCCATAAATGACTTTCCCGTTTGGAAGCTCCAACTTATCACCTTTATTCTTGTTCAGCTTCTTCTTTGGCTTGGGCTTATCATCTTGATGCTCACTCGCCGGCTCTGCCGTATCTATTTGTCCCAAAACATTTCCCAAACTGCTATTATACAAAAACACCGGGAACCGGAAGAATAATGTGTCCTTGAACCCTACGCTGGTCTTGATATCGTGTTCGTCCAACCGCCAGAGTTGGGTGTTTCCATTGTCATCGGTTTCTACCATGGACACGTCACCAGTGGCATACACCACAAACTCTTTCCCGTTTGTGGGGCTCGTCACCTGGATGCTCAGCCCATCCGTGGGAGGAAGGTTGCCATTCCAAGCCCCGTATTTGATCTGTTCTTTCAACTGAACAACCCGCTTGAAGTCCTGTTGGCGACTGATTCTCAACGTAATGAAGTGAAACACACCAACCACCACATACAAGAACACCACCGTCACCAACATTGACGGGCGAAACCGCGAATAGTAGTAGCCGGTTCCCTTCCACTTGGGGAACCCTCTTTCAAGGAAATAATCATACCTGGTCTTCAACAGCTGGTCTCTCAAGATGTTTCCCACCAACGAAAGACGTTGGAACCGTTCCTCGGCAATTTCCCTCACAGACTTCTTGGCGGAGTGGAATTTATCCGGGTGAAGCAGTCTGGACTTTTTTCGGTATGCTTTGGAGATTTCCTCCAAAGTGGACTTGGAACCTTGCTTCAAGTTCAACCACGAGTAGAAAGTGGCACCTTTGCCCAAATCATCCTCCACCTGGTCCCGTAACTTGAAGATCTCGTGGTCCTCGGGTGCCCAGTGGGCGGCGACCGCCAACACCGACGTGAAGGCCATCAAAAACCCAATCACAAACACAATTCTCATCCTAAGGTATTATTCAATGTCGCGCGACCACTTTGTTGATGAAGTGTCAATTTTTGCAACCCGCATTTTTCACCCTCTAAGTGTCAGGTGGCATTTACTTGATTACACGCCAACTAGTTAATCGATCCCAATGTTCTTAAGCGGCGTGATAAAGGTGATATCCTTCGTGGTTTTGTTCAACATGGCTGTCCAGACCGGCATCAAGTTCGATCTTTCCACCCTTCAGGGAAGTTTGTTGATAGCAGTGGGCATCTTGTTCCGAGTCAAGTCGGTACAAAACATCGTAACGAGACGTCGGCTAAATCCTTGGCAGGCCATTCCGTTGGTTGTGGGTGAACTTCTCAAGTGGGCGGCGGGTGTGTTGATCTTCGTGGCCTTTAGTGGCTGGTACTAAGCTGGTACTGGTTTTGTACCAACTATGGCGATTTGTGCTGGTGTTGGTGTTGGCGACAAATGTGCTGAAACATTGAATATTGCCATTCCCAGCGCCGTGTTGTGCTACTGCGAGGCCTGGATCTTCGTGGGTGTATCTATAGTACACTGTCTGGTCGCTACTCGCTGACACCGGCTTGGTGACAGACTTATAGAATAGTATATGATACAAATACATTTATTTCTTCCAGAACATCGCTCAGGGTTCGCATAGGACTGTAAATTTGGCCCCATATCTACACCGGGCTCTGGTACTTTCCTTTCTACGTGTCTCGTCAAACATGTTGTGCCATCCCATCCCCATTCTCTATTCTCCTGTTGGCGGTGAGTTTTGCAGTCGCGTTTGTTCTTCACCGTCGCCAAATTTTTATCGCCAAACTATCAATACACCAATACACTGGTAAACACATCGAATGGCACATTTGTACCCGCTTCCAACCAACCTCAAGTTCGCCTTTGCGTTCAACGTGTGCTCATTCACGGTATGGTTTTGCTGCTTGTGCCGGTTTTTAATTTTGCTCCCGCTTGTGGGCAGAAGGTTTCTTCCAGGAGGAATAGCGGACTTCTTCCACGCAGTGTCGGTGTTACCGTTGATGGATTTCTTAATCGTGAAGACGACCATCAGCTTTAAGTTCTCTGCTACAGACATATGGCCACTTTTGAACGGAATCCGAATGGCGTGGGTGTGCTTTGGAGTGATCTTTCCTCATCCCACCATTGCTAAACATACCGCCTATTCGTTTTTGATCCTCTCGTGGTGCACCACGTATATCATCCACTATACGTACTACGCGTTCCGAATCAAGACCCGGTCATCGCCGTATCTCCTTTTCTGGTTGAACTACAATCATTATTGGGTAACGTTTCCTATGGCGATTGTGTCAGAAATGGTTTTGGTATTCCTCTCGTTGGGGTTTGTCAACGAGAACCTGTGGTTGGAATTGGCCATGAAAATAACCATTTTGGTATACATTCCTATAGGCTACTTCGAGTGGGAGTATATCAATAAGGTCAGGATCGAGCGGTTTTACGACCTCAAGAAAAAGATGAGATCTAGTGGCTCCACCGGGGTGCCTACCCAAGTCAGCGAAGCTCCCACGACCCAGATATCCAGAACTTCATCTCCACATACCGAAGAAGTAGAGCTAAGGAACCTTCCTAATGCCACCAGAAATTAGGAGATCAACACGAAATAAAAATTTCCAATATTGAATACGTACATTAAGATAAAATTAAAAAGTAGTCGAATATCATTCAAGAAGATCAGAAAACCTAAAATACAGAGAAAGCCTAAAACGTTTTGGTTGGGTCTGAAAGTTGTCTAAAATGCTGGTCCATAATCCTCTTACAAGATTGAGGCACCAGCATCACCATCAACGCTACCTTCAGCTAACCCAAGTGGAAGTCCTCCAGCAACACCAGCAGAAGCAGTGGCAGCAGCTAAGTGATCACCCAAGATTTCACCGGATGCTCCCTTATAAGCAGAACCAGAGAATCCCAAGATATCAGCACTGACCTCGTTACCGAATCCAGCTTCGATGAGGGCTCTCTTCAAAATTGAGGCACCGGCATCACCATCAACGCTACCTTCAGCTAACCCAAGTGGAAGTCCTCCAGCAACACCAGCAGAAGCAGTGGCAGCAGCTAAGTGATCACCCAAGATTTCACCGGATGCTCCCTTATAAGCAGAACCAGAGAATCCCAAGATATCAGCATTGACTGAATTACCAAATCCAGCTTCGATAAGGGCTCTCTTCAAAATTGAGGCACCGGCATCACCATCAACGCTACCTTCAGCTAATCCAAGTGGAAGTCCTCCAGCAACACCAGCAGAAGCAGTGGCAGCAGCTAAGTGATCACCCAAGATTTCACCGGATGCTCCCTTATAAGCAGAACCAGAGAATCCCAAGATATCAGCATTGACTGAATTACCAAATCCAGCTTCAATAAGAGCTCTCTTCAAAATTGAGGCACCGGCATCCCCGCTAGCTCCTCCACTAATAATTCCAGGAATACCAGCACCAACTCCAGCGGAAGCAGTGGCGGCAGCCAAATGGTCTCCCAAAATCTCACCGTCGGCTCCAACATAAGCACCAGCAGTGGCGCCCAAAACCTCAGCTTCAGCATCAGCACCGAAACCAGCCTCGATTAAAGCCCTCTTGACAATACCAACTCTGTTGTTAGAAGCAGTTTGAGGAATTTCTCTCTTGGCAACTCCAGCCACCATCTTTCCACCAACTTCCGGTCCGAAAGCAGAAATAATTTGTCTCTTCATCATGGAAGATTCATGGTCGTTCTTCTTGACAATTTCTACAACTTGATCAACCAAGTCTCTGGAGTCAATGTCGTAACCAGCTTCAGTCAAGTATCTCTTGAACACTTCGGCTTCTTTGGTACCAGTGGAAGAAGCAGTGCCTCTCTTCAAAATTGAGGCACCAGCATCACCATCAACGCTACCTTCAGCTAATCCAAGTGGAAGTCCTCCAGCAACACCAGCAGAAGCAGTGGCAGCAGCTAAGTGATCACCCAAGATTTCACCGGATGCTCCCTTATAAGCAGAACCAGAGAATCCCAAGATATCAGCATTGACTGAATTACCAAATCCAGCTTCGATAAGGGCTCTCTTCAAGAGAGCAGCTTTTGATTCTTCAGCGTTTACACCAACCAAAAATTGGGAAGCAGATACAGCAATAGCTAAAATAACGTTCTTTGAAGAGATCATTGAGAATTGAGTTGCAAAAATAGAAATTATGATAGTAAGAATTGAACGGTAGGACTTGAAGTCTTTTGACGCTTTTCCAGAAAGATGTGTGATTAAGAACTAATAGTAACTTTTCCCAAAAGCTAATAGGTCTCGAAAAGATTGGTTCTGATTAATTATTTATAAAGAAAACTTGAACAGCAGGCCAGTGGGCTTCTTTTATAGCATTGTGGCATCGGCTTAAGCAACAACCAGGCCAATGTTTTCATAGGTTGGGAGGATTGCAACAATAAAGGTGAAATAACAATTTCAATTGTTCGCTATTACACAGTTTAGCTTATATTACCAGCTGCCAATAATAGTACTGTATGACAGAATTTTGTGGTTCAATTCCAGGATATCAATGGCCAGAGGCTCGCAAAACAATAGTGCAACAATCGCATTATGATCATCGAGCGAGCTAACCACTTCTGTGCTGAACCGACCTTTTTGGGGAATTGCGCGATCGTCGACAATTGCAGCCGGGTCCAACAATGCACATTGTCGCGTCAGAACCCTTATTTCTACCGGCCATTCAGGACTAATAATACAGTGGCGACATTGCAAAGGAGGCGTCCTGAACCACGATGATGATGTTGTTGTTTTGTGGTTCCTCGGCTAACTTTTTTTTTTTACGCTAGACCAGGGACCCATGTTTAAGGTTTAATTGTAATCATAATCGACCGGACCCTCTAGAACCAGATACTCAGTGCAAGGGCCCGAAGCTGAAGTTCTGACCCATACAGCCCACGCTCAAAAGCTTAAGGTTTGCAGTGGGTACACTTTCCCCCTTGCTGTTGTGGAGTCATTTTCCAGGGGTGCATATGGGTTCTAGTTTCCGAAATTTATATGCGATATTAGAAGAGCAACTTTTAGCTGAAACTCAATCTTTTCACATCTGAAAGATTAAGCTTATGAGATAGGGGCCTACGAGTTTAGAGCCGAGGCTTTTCGGCCTTTAGACGTTGTGCAGCTGTTATTATCGGTGGGTTCATCAAGAATAGACGGTTCACGAGTATGCTGCGCGACTCTACGTCACAATTGACACATTGTTAGCACTGCAATCTGCGTGAGCCGGGAGTTTAAAACAAAGACAATCAAGGGAGCAATTCGGTGTCCTTTAATAGTAAAATGGTAAATACTTGACCGCCTGAAACCTGAGTAGATGTTCAATATTGTTAAGTGTTTGGGCCTTATCGTTCCTTGCACAAAAGACCCTTTGTTCTTTGGTAGCTCGTTACAAATCACTTTTATAGACAAGAAATTGGTACTGGGCGGGAAGTTTTAACGGAGATCCTGGAATCAGTGCTTTTGTGTCCCTGGTGAGCGGATATAGGCTTTAATGTCGATTTGCAGCAATCTAGACAAACCTGACAAGAAAACCTTAAACTCTGTCCACTGGTCCTCCACTTCCTAGTAGTTTACTATACATCAGCCGATCACGGCAATGAACATAAACTGACGTAGTTATTAATCGTGCAAGATCTCTTTGCTATATGGTATGTGATGAAACTTGAGATTGTCCGTCATATACTGTCGTATCGGCTAATGTGGACTTTTTTTAAGCCATAGTTCTTCTTTGTCTACTATTGTGGATGTTTTCTATTTGACTATGATCTATTTTTGTAAACCTCTTTTAATTGTGAAATCTGCAAAATCAGCACAAAATCCACAAACACCAAAAAGCCTTTTAAAAATCATGAAAAAATCTGGCAATATACAATCAGAATGTGAGATTACGACAACCAAGTTTGTAGTGATTTAGCCACAAAATAAGTGTTTTCAGCTAGTCTGAATTTCTCACAGGGCTTTGCTGCTAAATTGTAGCTACAAGTTTTGTGTTCGCGGCCAAAGAAAAATTTTAAAACTCAGTGGTTCAAGGTCCGGTTTACAACATTATGATTACCAAATACTTTAACAAAGTTACTGTAAAGTTCAACCCATTCACTCCAGGCGCTAAGCCTGCTAGGTTGTTTTTGTCCAGAATACCTACGTCCTTAAAAGCACAGTGTACAGTTGACCATCAGGTTTTAACGGCTGCTTCCAAAGAAAAACCAATAGTGCAAGTGACATTCAAGGACAAGCACACGATGAGCGTGGATCCCGAAACAACTTCATTTGTTGACTTGAGCAACCATTTTGACAACCACTCGAGAAAACTCGCTATTCAAGAAGCCATTTCTGAGTAGATAATGTATGATAGACTTGTATATATGAATAAAAATTCTAACGAGATGGAAGAAGGGCCGGGATTGGACAGCCGAACACAGCTAGTATACATTGGATGATACAAGAGTAAAACGTTTTTTTATGACATCTCCTTAGTTAATCAAACTTTATGTAGAGCAACAGCTACACGAAAATATAACTAAAACCATATATTGAGAACAGCTACACGAAAATATAACTAAAACCATATATTGAGAATAGCTACACAGTATAAACAACAACTGGATGAGTCTCACTTTCTCTCACCGTAAGCTTTGGTGGCATAGTCTCCGTTGTACACAATCAAGTCCTGAGGCCTGTAGTCGTACTTCTTAGAGAAATAACTCTCCAAAATCGACTTGACTCCAGCAGAGTACCTCTCTTGAGCATCAATAGATGTTCCACTGATGTGGGGAGTCATGGCGTTTCCTCCATTGTGAGCATTCTTCATGGTCAACCAAGGATGGTCTTTTGGTGGAGGTTGAGGATACCAGACATCACCACCGTAACCTAACAACTTACCTGAAGCAAGAGCGTCAGAAACATCCTGAGCATTACAGATGGCTCCTCTGGCAGTGTTGACCAACCAGGCTCCGTCCTTCATCTTTCCAATCAACTTTTTATCAAACAAACCAAAGGTTTTTTCGTGCAATGGGCAATTGATGGTTACAACATCACATCTACCAACCAAATCCTCTAATTTCTCGACGCGTTCAAGAATAGCATCCCTACCGTTGAAGAGTTGAGAAGCATCGTTAATCTTCTTGACGGCAGCCGCTGGTAATTCTTGATAGTCGAAATAGTACAATTTCTTGGGGTTGAAAGCCACCAACCTTTCCAAAATTCTGTAACCAATTCTACCGGCACCAACAGTTCCGATAACTTTATCTTCCAAGTCATATTCATCTTTAGCAGCCCCAGCAATATCCCAGGTACCCTTCAAAGCGATGTCGTGAGAAGGAACAAAGTTTCTCACCAAGTTCAAAATAAGCATAACTGCATGCTCGGCCACCGAAACCACATTGGAACCGGTGACTTCAGCCACTGTCAACTTCTTTTGGTTGGCGGCATTCAAATCAATGTGATCAGATCCCACCCCAGCGGTGATACAAATTTTCAAGTTTTTGGCCTTTTGGATTCTTTCCTTTGAAACGTAAGCTGGGAAGAATGGAGTGGTAATGACGATTTCAGCTGTCTCAATCTCCTTTTCTACCACCGAGTTTGGACCATCCTTATCGGTGGTGGTGACCAATTCGTAGCCGTGGTCTTCAACAAACTTACGGATGCCCAATTCGTTTTCAGCACATCCCAATAACCGTTTCTGCTCTTCTGCGTGGTGTCCACCTTTGTATAAAACCAATAAAACCTTTCCTTTTGCCATTTTTAAATATCACTAACTGATGATTGAAATAATGAAGTGGTTACAAGGCCTTTTATATCAAAAGCTTTCATATTGAAAGGGCCCACAATAGCCATTTAATAGCCATATAACTATTCCCCCCACAACTGCTAACTCCGCAGTTCAAAAATGGCTATTGCAGTGATTCGAGTTTTTCACTCGGAAAATCCCCCGACAACGGATTCAGCACTGTTAAGAAAAATGACGCAGTAATGTGCTGGGAATGGGGCTACCAGGAAAAGTTTAACGGGGAAGGACTGTCATTGGCGAAGTTGCAAAATGCGGAGTCGATTTGGGTTTATCCGAGAAATAGTGCCGAGTTGCTATGGGAGGCAGATAAGAGTTAAGTGGGAGTGTAAGTGGGTTTGAGCATCAGAATATGAGAGGGCCAGAATGTGAGAGGGTGAGAATGAGAGAGTCTGGAAGTGTCCGGAAGTTAAGTGGGTGGGAGTTTCGGAGTGTGGGAATGTACGCGAGGAGAGATAGAAAATAGAAGTCGCAAATCTTCAGGTCGAGAACCAACGGGGTTGGTAAACACCAATTGGGCATATGGGAGTGCACCGTGATGAAAATGAACTAAAGCCGAAGAAGTCCGGTAGATTTACCACATCATCCCATGCCATTTGAAAGTTATCCGATGCCAGTTGGCCCGCCTATTAAATAACTCGGAAGGGGAAGGAGGTGCACCGGTTAGGAAGTGGACTTACGACATTGTGACAAGCAAGGCCCGACACACCCGCACCATTGGCTGCGCACCGCGGCGAAACCTGGAGAGTAGAGCAATGCCCGACTCGGAACCGCGAGGGTCATTATAACTATAGTATGTGTATTATTATGAATAAATAGGGACGATACATCATGCACTTTTGGTGATAATAAATTACGGGGCCGCACCCCACAAAAAAGGGACCGAGGAGAGGGATGGAACCTAATCAAACGCCAATTGCTTCTTGATTTCTGCGATGGCTCTTCCAGGATTCAATCCCTTAGGACAGGTTTTGGCACAGTTCATGATGGTGTGACATCTGTACAACGACATGGAGTTTTGTAACATTTCCTTTCTGATCTTCGTAGCTTCGTCACGCGAGTCAATCAACCATCTGTAGGCTTGCATCAACACAGCAGGACCCAAATATTCTTGCTGGTTCCACCAGTAAGAAGGACACGACGTAGAACAACAGGCACATAAAATACATTCGTACAACCCGTCCAATTTGGCTCTGTCTTCGATACTTTGTAAATTTTCTCTCCCGTCGGTTGGAAGTGTGTCTCTTTGTAAGTATGGTTGAATCGACTTGTACTGCTTATAGAAATGGGTCAAATCGGGTACCAAGTCTTTGACAACAAACATGTGTGGCAATGGATAAATCTTCAAGTCCTTAGAAGCATCTTGATCTATTTTACACAAGCATGCTAATGTGTTTGTACCTCCTATGTTCATGGCACAGGATCCACAAATTCCTTCTCTACAACTTCTTCTGAACGTCAACGAGGCGTCGTGCTCGTTCTTGACCTTTAATAAGGCGTCCAACACCATGGGACCACATTGGTTCAAGTCGATTTGGTATGACTCCATTTTGGGTTGGATTTCAGGAGTGTCCGGATTCCATCTGTAAATTTGGAATGTCTTTAACCGTTGTTCTTGGGCGCTGGTGGCCAATGTTCTTCTTAAACCCAAGGTGTTAAGACGGGTGATAGCTTTGAACATTTTAAATAATTGGTGATGTTATTGGAGGAGAGAAAAAAATGTGTATTTTTGCAGAAAACTTGAGGTTAAATATGAGAAGGATTGAAACCCCGGGAAAATTGACAAATTGACAATTGAATGCGCGTGATTGGCTGGTGCCCAGGGAGACACGTCACGACACTGCGCGACATTGGGCTTTGCGCCGATGTAGTGGCTGCAAACAAGGAGGTTCATGGTTAGGACTGGTTGGTTGGTGTATGGGCAGGAATTCTGTGGGTGTATGGGTCAGAACGTTGTTGACCGTATGGTCAGAGCTTCGGGAAACTTCCGTGGTACATCACATTCAATCGGATCCCTTGTCAAAATATAGAAAAGAAGATGTAAGGTGTGTGATCAGAAAATGACCAATATTATCGTCATACATACGGCAGGAATCGAAAGAGAGGCAAGAGGAACTCCTCGTTCTTGATTAATCCATTCATATACACAAATACACTCCTAAACACCAACCTAACACCTAGAACATCCACCGGAAATTGGGGTTGGAAGGCCCTTCACGCAAGTCGGCCGTTGGAACGTCATTGTACTTTAAAGTCACGCCCTGCTTCTTGTCTCTCCTCCTGTTGTCAAACACCATAAAGGTAGTGATTCCCACCACCACCACAATGGCCAATCCTCCAAAACCCGCGGTGATACCAAGAGCTGGAAGATACTTAGGAGCATCCTTAGGACGGAAAATATTGGTGGAAATTAACCCAGCAGCATTTGCCAATGGAATTCCCACGGCCGAAATCACCACTCTCCTATTCTCATTAGGAGTATTGTTGTTATACCAGGTGGAAGTCAAAACCGACGAGGCACTGGCCCCGGTGGTCATCAAGAAACAGGCAAAGTATCCCACGCCGATATCTTTGGTGATGTCAATGGCTCCATAAACCACAAACCCAATCAAGGTTGCGGCGATGGCCACCACCAAAAACGCAGAACGAACTCGGTAGTGGTCCGAACTGAACGCAAACACCAACAAAATGACCGCTCCCCAGATGTTGGGTGCCACCGTGTACAAGTTTGTCTGGACGGTAGATTTACCCATGGCCTGGATGATTTGGGGGAACCAATTGTTGATGGAGTTCAATGGAACCCCAATACATAATTCCTCAAAGAGCCAGGCAAACGTCACGGGACTGCGGAACACCTTGATGGCATCCCGGAACTCGAATGTGCCTCCCTGAGCCGCCGATGAGTCGGTTTCTACCCGGTACTGGGCATATTGTTTCTCTTCTTCAGTCAAAAAGCCTGCCGATTGGATGTCTCTGGGCAAGAAAAGGAACGCACATACGGCCACGACGATGGTCAACAGTCCTTCCAACAAGAATAAGATCTGCCACCCGTGCAAAACCAGGTGTTCGATCTGGAAAACTCCAAAAGCCAATAACCCACTAAAGGCATTGGCAATTGACGAAAATGAGTAGATGATAGACAACCGAGACGCCAACTCATGCCGTCTGTAGAAGGTCGACAAGTAGAAGATGATTCCGGGCAAAACCGCCAGCTCACAGAGCCCCAAGAAGAACCGGCCTGCCATCAATCCCAGAAAGTTGAACGCACTCACCAACAACAAGTTGATGGATCCAAACGTAAATGCCAAAACTGGCAACACTCTGGCGGCGTTAAACCGCTTGATAACCAACGAGAGTGGGAAGGCAAACAACACAAACGGGATGTAGAAGATTGAGAGCATCAAATTCCACTGGTCTCCGGTAATATCCAAGTCAGCTTCAATGGTGTTGGTTTTAGCATTGGAGATATTTCCCTTGTTCAAGGCATTGAAAAGGTACAAAATACAGATCAACGGTAAGGTGTGGAGGTCTAACTTCAATCTGACTTTGCGTTCGAGCTTCTTGTCGACGTACTTATCGGTGATATTGATGATTTCTCCATTATTGGAGGTGATCTGGTGGACTCCGAGATTGTTGGAAGCCGAGTCGAGGCTAGAGTGGGACACTTTCGCTTGGATATCGATTTCGCTTGCAGACTTGTCTTTCATTGTTGATGGGAAAACAGAGATGCAGATGGAGTCTTATTTATAAGTCATTCTAGTATCAGCACATGAATGAGATAAGGCTGCGAACGAGAATGGGTGGAACGTTATCGTAGATGTGCGGGTTGGATGGGGGGGGCATTTGAGATGGGGTGGATTGGCTGGTTCATGGAATTGGAGATATACTTAAACCGCCGCACAGCCCCACGCCGTGCCCCCACTAAATCCAATTTATCTCAGGATTCCTCCCAGGATTTCCTCCCCTGCATAGAACTCACCAGCTGCCCCCATCGACCCAGAGCGATCGTTAAAACCCGCTCCCATTCCGCCAACTCTAACTGCAAACACTTATCTTCAAAATGGGTGCTACAAGAATCGAATGGGCTGCAATTGACGGCCAGGAACACCCCGTGTTGGCTCCTGCTTGGGTCAACAACGGAACCGTCTTCACCTCGGGAATCATTGGTCAGAACTATGCTACTGGTGAGGTGCCTGAGACTTTGGCAGAACAGACTGAATTGGCCATTGCCAATGTGAAGCAGGTGTTGGCCGCTAGTGGGTCGTCTTTGGATAAGGTGTTCAAGGTGATGATGTTCATTTCGCACGCAGAATACTCGGTAGAGATGAACCTGATCTATGGCAAGCACTTTGTGCAAAAACCTGCTCGTTCTTGTGTGATTGCTGCATTTATGGATGCAAGGATCAAGGTGGAGTTGGAGGTGATTGCCACAACTGATTAGTTCGATAGTGAATAGACGTTCGTATAAAATTTCAAGAACACAGCTTCCCTTAAATATGACTACCATACGTATTTAAACACAGTATCTCTTAAATACGAATACCATATTCACGCACAGTGTCTCTTAAATATGACTATAGCTACTAAGGAGTGAGTTACACGTCGAGGCGAAGACTAGCACTTACTGTTTGGTACTCAATTGCTAACTCTCTATTAGGTGAGCCATTGCCTTGAGGACTTGATCAACTTCGCATCTTATTTCGCACTATCGCACCAACGCTATCTCTCTATGACTGCCCCCGCCGAAGAAACACCACCACGGCAGCGGAAACGAACCAGAATCTACGGCAGCTTTGCCTGCGACTTCCCTGACTGCTCCAAGCTGTTCACGCGACACGATCACCTTCTCCGTCACAAACGAAATCACAACCCACAAAACCGTCTTCCATGTACTTGGCCTGGATGCCAGCTTATGTTCAACCGATCAGACGTACGAGAACGCCACATGAAACGGCACCTGGTGAAGGGCCAGGACTCGGACTCCGAAGACCATGCATTTCCCGAAGTGAATAAGAAAAGTGGATTCACTCCGATGATGGAGATGTATAGCTATGACCAGAGTCCACAAAAAGCACCGTATGGGGCCCCGTATGCCGTGTCGCCGTACGACGAGAAGACGCCGTTCAAGGTGTACGAAAAATCGTACGACAAGCCAGAGTACGTGAAGCATGAATATGACAAGCCGGTTTCACCGTATGACAAAGAGAGTTTACCGTACAATAAAGAGAGCTTACCGTACAATAAAGAAAGTTTACCGTACGACAAGCAGAGTTTACCGTACAATAAAGAGAGCTTACCGTACGACAAACAGAATATTCCGTACGACAAACAGAGTTTACTGTACAACAATACCAGCCTCGCCAGTACAAAACACCCAGACATCATAAAGGAAAACCAAACAAACTTGCAAAACACAAACGCAGGCCGTACTGTCACCACAAATGGAACTGGAATCAATTCTCAGATCAACACTATGAGCTCTCAGGATGTGCACAGCTCCAACAATGGTGTCCCTGGCATTCTCCCCTACACGGGAAAAAACCTTTCTCCGTCAGATCTTATCGAATGGCTTTTCCACGATGATACCTCCCACGATGGCTCCCACGACGGGTCTCACGATACCCACGATGGCCCAGTATTCTCCCACCACTCGCCCATAGATTTCCGCCAGTCCTTCGACTTCCCAACCGGAGTTCTGCCCATGTCGCTCCTCGAACTGATGTTTGCAGTGCTGCCCGACTTTCCTCACTCCAACACCCGCAGAAGCATCGACACCAATGTACGAGACCGGTTGGTGGCTCTCGTGCCGGCCTTAAACACAAATCCCGACTTTGGGGTGCCACAAATAGAACGGTACCTCGACATCTACTGGCTCATTTTCCACCCTCAGTACCCGATTTTACACCGACCTTCGTTCGATAACACCACCGCGCCCCCATTGCTCTTATTGGCGATGATAATGACAGGAGCCGGTCTCCTGGCGTGCACGGGAATGCCTGAGCCGTTGCTCGAGAACCCCCACCGCTTGGCGGACGACATCGCGGGGCCGCTCCGGTGGTTGATATTCGCCAGTCCCGCTTGTATGCCACCAGCCACCGTGTGGGTGATCCAAAGCCTTCTTCTTCTCGAGACCTATGAAATCACCAGCACGCTGCGAGCATTGCACGAGCGGGCGTATCTTCACCACGGCACAAAGGTCCAACTCCTCCGACGGTCGCCCATTCTTGGAGGTGATCCACTCAAGGACGACGTCGACGACGAGGCGTACCCCAACCATGTGTGGAAGAAGTGGATCGAGGTGGAATCGATGAAACGGGCGACGTTGATGGCGTTCTATCTTGATACTGTCAATGCCACCGTCTATGGACATGTGATCATATTGTACGCCCATCAGATCAAGCTTCTGCTTCCGTGTGAAGATGATTTGTGGGAGTTTGATAATACCAAGCAGAAACCCGACTCGTTGGTGAGTGAAAAGCCTCCCAAGTTCTTGGTGGCTCTTCGCAAGCTTCTTCACCGACAGAAGGTCAAGACTCTGGCGTTCGGTAGAAAAATTTTGTTGGCGGGTTTGCTTACAATCATGTTCCAGATGCAGCAGAAGGATTTACAGCTCTCGTTTTTGGAATGGAACCAAATGAAAGATTCGTGGAATGAAACCATTTCTCTTGCAATTGATGTGTGGAGAACAGACATATGTTCTAAAGGTTGTTGCAATACCGAAAATTCACTCAGGTTCTCCGAGGAAGACAAGCAGAGACTCCCACCGATGTTGAGAATTGACGACAAGCGGTGCAAATTCAGTCTTTATCACATTTCCCAAATCTATATGAGGATCACTCACTACGACTACATCATCTACGCTGGGGCACCAAGCCGTATGAATGTGATAGCTGGAACCTCTGCCTATGCGGTAGTGGAAAAGCGGGTTTCTAACTGGGCTAAGAGTGCCAATGGCCGGATTTCTGTGGTTCACGCCTACCTCTTCTTGTGTGAGATGCTACTTTCTCCCGACAACGAAGATATCACGTATTCATACGATCCAAACCTTGATCCTTTCCTCCACCGGAAAAACATCCTCGTCAGTGCTGTTTTAGTGGTATTTGCCTACACGTTTGTGCTTGAAGGACCTGAAAACGACATATATGACTCGATCACCGGAGATTACTATCCTGACAAAGAAGATGGGTATGCGTACCTTAAAAGGATCAGAAGAGAGCTTTCAAGCAAGGTGACCCGATTCCACACTAATTCTGCTTCTACTAGCAGCCAATTCCACGAAAACATCAAGTTGTTCGCCAATGCCATCCCCACAATCCCCAACAAAAACCACACGGTGGGTCTTTTGAAGATATTTAGCAAGACGTTCCAGAATTGCCGATGGGAGGTTGGAATAGAGTATGGAAAACTCTTTCAAAACTGTATGGCGAGAGGATTGGGTCGCAAGAAAATCACTTGTGACGACATGTACACCGGCAACACCACCCAGACGAAGTAAGAAATGTCGTATACCGTATTGAATATATTGCTATTTAACCATAGAAAGCCTTTTTCAAGGCCCCAGTGGTATCTGCCACCAACTGCCGGCCTTGGTCCATCACTGCATCCATCACCATCGTCGTATGTGGCATGCCCTTGTAGATGACGATGGTGGTATCCACACCGTTTTTCTTCAATTTGGCCGCATACGCTTCAGCTTCGCTCCGCAAAATATCACACTCAGAAGCAGCAATAAAACATGGTGGAACTTTGGCCATACTTTCATCGGAGTAGAACAACGGAGAAGACTCCGGCTTACCTGCGTCTTCAGGATTGGGCAAGTATAATCTTCTGTACCACAACATTTTTTCGGCTGGCAACTGGGCGGTGAACTCATTTTCCCCCCATGATGGCTGGGTTTCAGCAGTGGCAGTGTTGTCAGTGACAGGAACTACTTGTACCTGGAATGCCAATGGAGGTAAGGTTTGTGCTAGCGGGGATGAAGCGTACTTGTTTGTGACAATGGCAGTCAAGTTTCCACCAGCAGAAGAACCCCCCACTGCAACCTTGGTGCCATTGATTCCCAAGATGGTGGGGGCTGATGCAAGCCCCCAGATTGCAGCTTCATAAGCATCATCTACACATGCAGGAAATGGGTCTTCAGGGGCCAACCGATAGTCCACCGTCACCACCACACATTGGGCGAGTTCGGCTGCGTTGGTACAATAGGAGTTTTCAGTGCTAATACCACCAAGCACCCAGCCCCCACCGTGATACCAGATAAAGAGTGGGAACCCTCCAGCAGGTGGGTTACCATTGGGGACAAATACTCGAGCAGGAATGGGGGGACCAGAGGTGTGGACTCGCGGAATCTCGATATCGAACGTTTCCTTCACGTCTGCCAACGGGCTCTGTCCGGGAATGACATTCCCTGATGCGCGTATGTCTTGAAGTGGCACCCGGTGGGTGGCCATAAGGTTAGAATTATGGGCCAAGTTGGTATTGAAAAACTCCACATATTTGGGGTCAAGCTTTCCTTGCATAGACTTGTGGATGGTGAATGGGGGTTCTGGAATGCCTCCAGCAAAGGAGTAGTCTTCCTGGAGAGTGTACTTGTATTGGGCCATTTTTTTTGAAGGTGTTGGAGAACAAACCGGTGGAGGTGAGTCTTTATATTGTGAGAGCATTGTTCTCCACAGGAGGTCTTATCGCGGGACGGTGGTGGAAGTGGACGCCCCCACTTGATTGTCGAATCACCCGCAGCCTGCAATCGGAAATTCCGCGATACGGGTGGAGGGCTCTTTATCGCAGCTGATTAGTGGGGGGCCTCAACCTTCTTCGCGCTGATTTAACCTGCGAGTCTTTCCAGTCTCAGTCTTCATCAATGTTATTTCCAGCAGACTTCACTCCCTTGGCCGACAAAGCCAAGCTCCTCGAAGCCTTCAAAGGCAAGAAACTCGCCGACTTGCCGACTCCTTCGTTTATTGTCGACAAGTCCCGGTTCAAAACTAATAGCGAAAAGATGCTCACCAACGCCCACAAGTTAAATGCTGATTTCAGAGCCCATGTCAAAACTCACAAGACGGTGGAAGGTACACGGTTGCAATTGGGATCTTCTGAATTGACAACCGACAAGATTGTTGTTTCGACTTTGTTGGAGGCATGGAGCTTGATGCCTTTGGTGGAAGAAGGTTTGATTAAAGATATCCTTTTCAGTTTGCCAGTGGTGAAATCAAGACTTACTGAATTAAGCCAATTGGCGGACAAGATACCAAGTTTACGGGTGATGTTGGACAATGCCGACCAATTGGATGTTTTGGCTGACTTTAACAAGCAAAATCCTGGGACTAAGAAGTGGTCTGTATTTGTCAAAATCAATATGGGCACCAACCGAGCTGGATTGATCAACGACTCGGAGTTTTTAGCCACCACCTTAAAGAAGTTGGCGGAAGCTCATGTTAAGGAAGCGGTGGAAGTTTACGGATTCTACTGTCATGCTGGGCACTCCTATGCATCTGATTCTGAAAGCACGGCAAAGAGTTTTTTGTTGGAAGAGATCAAACACGCCAACAAGGCTGCCAAGGCTGCCATGAGCATAGATCCTAGTCTCCATTTGCAGATATCGGTGGGGGCTACCCCCACTGCCCATGCTTCTGAGATATTGACGGTGGAAGAGTTGGAGGCAGCAGTTGGTGAAAAGTTGTCAGGGAACTTGGAGTTGCACGCCGGTAACTATCCGTTCTGTGACCTTCAGCAGGTGGCCACTGGCTGTGTGACCCACGACAATGTCTCGTGCAAGGTCCTTGCTGAGGTGGTATCTACCTACGAGACAAGAGGAGATAAAGGTCCAGGTGAGCAGTTGATTAACGCGGGAGTTATTGCGTTGGCCCGGGAGTTTGGCCCTTTACCTGGCCATGGAAGAGTGGTTGAACCCAAGGGATACGAGAATTGGATTGTGGGAAGATTGAGCCAGGAGCACGGGATCTTAGTGCCTTTGGACAGCGACGTGGAGACGAAGTTCATTCCTCACGGAACGAAGATTTCTGTATACCCCCAGCATAGCTGTATCACTGCTGCGGCGTACCCGTGGTACTACGTGACGGATGGGGGAGACGTGGTGGAGGACATCTGGGTTCCTGCCAGGGGATGGTGAGGCTTTGAGGATGGTGATGCGACTTTTGCAGCCATTTTGCAGCCCTACATAGTTAGCCTGATATATAGTATAATGATAGCATTGTCTGGTTAATAGAGTTTCCCATTGAGTGAAAGGTATCACTAAAGTTCAATAGTAGATATTTTCATTCTATATTAATGCTAGACATACATAAACGTCTACAATAACTGCTCGATAGCATGAATTGCATCCATATCGGCAGTGTACTTTGCGTAAGCTTTCTCATCCACCCCACGACACAAGGGTGGTCTTCCCGTTAAGCAGTCACCAAACCCATAATACTTGTGAAGGGCAACCTTAGCTCCTACCAAGTTCAAATCAGCCAACATCTGGTCAGCCTTAGTCACCAAAAACTGCAAGTCAGCTGCTTCCTTCAATTTACCTTCCTGAAACAAGCTGTAGAGCTTCAACATCGTCTTGGGGAAAATCCCTGACAACCCGTCGATGGTGCCGTAAAGTCCTACAGACAAACCAGGAATAAGTACCTGACCCAACCCAGTGAACGGCCGGAAGTTATTAGCTTCACAAATCTCTTTGTCTTTACCCAACAAAGCGTACAAGTCCAAGTTGAAGTGGGTTAACTTAACACCAGAAATGTTGGGATGTTTGGCCAAATCTCTGAAAGACTCGATAGTGAGAGTGATATTGTTGCAAGTTCCTGGATAATTGTAGATCATCACCGGCAAACTGGAGCCGTCGGCAACCTGGGTGAAATATTCAATGATTCCTTCCTGGGAGGTCAAATGGGGGCCAAAATACCCAGGCACCAAGAGGATAACAAAGTCGGCACCAGCTTCTTTTGCACTATGTGACTCTTCAATGGCTTCTTGTACGCAACCCAATGGAGGCGCTCCTGCAATAAGTTTGAAAGCGGGATCTGGGACCGCTGCTCTGATAGCCGCCACCAACGCATATCTTTCGGTCCTGGTCATGTGACCAGCCTCCCCGATGGAACCTGCCACCACAAGGCCTTTGATACCGCTGTTATAGAGGAACTGGGCGTGTCGGGCCTGAGTTTCCAAGTCTAAAGTGTAGCGAGAGTCACTTTTGAAAAAAGTGGTGATAGGAGTGTAGACCCCTGCGGGAATGGTGTGGGAGCTGATAGTCATGGTTTTTTGGATAGTGGGAGGAGGCGGGTGGTTGAGTTTATATGGGTTGTGGTTGTAAAGGGAAGTCGGTGTGTATATAGGGAATATGTGAGTGGAGGGCACTAGGCTTCAGTACGGTGGGGGGTCATATTACCCCCCAATCTCAACCACAACGGGGACCCATCCCATCGGGAATCTAGACTGACAACACCTACTGTCAGTGAATCACCTTTCAGCCATCCCACTTTTATCCAATCCACTCCCAACTGTCAGTTAACCAACCCCCCCACTCCTAACTTGGTACCTCTCCCCCACCCGCTCAACGCGGTCGGAGTTTCGCATTCCGTTCGTTTTGCTACCATTACACCATTACCTTACACCATGGCTAGTCCAAACATCTTTGAATACACCATCCCTGAATTGCTCGACTTAGAAACCGATGAAGCTCTTCAATTCAGTCAATTCGACAATGAGATTGCCTGGAAACTCGGCTGCTTTGCCCGTAGACTCAGTCTTGAAAAATTCCCATCCAGTGCCGTTGTCATCGACATTGCGTTGGTCAACAATCAAATTTTATTTCACGCAACCACCAAGTCTGGTACCACGTTGGATAACGACCAATGGGTCGAGAGAAAGAAGCGGACGGTGCAGCGCCTAGGTACTTCCAGCTTTGTGGTGGGCCAACACTTGAGACAAAAGAAGACGTCGATGGAAGACGCCTTGTTCATCTCATCTAGGGACTATGCTTCGCATGGTGGATGTGTTCCTATCAAAGTAAAGGGTTTTGATGGGTTGGTGGGAACCTTGACTATCAGTGGGTTGCCTCAGGACCAAGATCATTTGTTGGCGTTGGAAACCTTGAGAGAGTTCAACAAGGGAGATTAGACGAAACTGGGGTAGATTAAATAGATTAGTACAATCATGTAACGCGATAGCTAGATGGTAGTATATTTATGACAGGAATGGTAGTGTATTTATGACAGGCATGGCAGTATATTCAAAACGGTCAGAACACTGATAAATTACTATCTATCAGTTTGCTCTACGGACCATTTGTATACGATTTCAGTGCTTTACATGAGGACAACTTAGAGGCTCTCATTGGTATCTAGTTTCATTAATTCATCCATATTCTTTCTATAGGCGTTTAATACTTGTAGGTTGTGTAGGAACATTAAATATATTACCAGGCAAAGGTTCACTAGGATTTGTATGGCTGGTATTTTTGCCGAACAGAGGCTATGGTGTACATGTACACTACTATGAAAGGAGAAGATGTGGGGGAGGATACTTTTTTCCTGCCAGAGGAGGTTCTGCCAGAGATGGCCATGCGACATTTTGCAGCCATCAGAACTACTAAAATAACCAGATATACAAGTCGCTCTGTATACTGATTGGCAACCGGTATGATCATGGGTTTGCTGGGGATTCACTGCCCAAACCCACAACCCGAGTGCTGACTCCTCGAAAGTACAACAGAATTTTGCATTTCTGCATTGCTTTCCATACCTCGAAAGTATTCGGGTCCAAAGAAACTGACAGCATAATGGCAATTGACGAGTTAACATCGAAGTACAAGTAGAATAAAGTATATATTATGTAACCTGAAATCTGACAGTTATAGCAACCGCTGATTCACTAC
This sequence comes from Yamadazyma tenuis, assembly GCF_029203305.1. Classification (NCBI taxonomy): domain Eukaryota; kingdom Fungi; phylum Ascomycota; class Pichiomycetes; order Serinales; family Debaryomycetaceae; genus Yamadazyma; species Yamadazyma tenuis. The sequence continues at coordinate 1,063,274 of NC_089463.1, forward strand.
CACACAGAGCCATCTCTGCATGATCATTCTCTCCACTCTACCTCATCCCAACATGCTCCGCTTCCGGCCACGCTGTCGAACGTCCTCCAACTTTCCCATCACCTCCACGTACTTCCTCCTGTTCTGCTTGTTCGTCCCGTAAGCTGCTTCATAGCCCTTGAGAAGCCACTGGTTGTACTTATAGGCATACATCGAATGTGTGCTTTGAATCGCCCTTTCCAAAACGTACAAGTCTACAGCCTTATCCTCAGCTAGTCCTGAGTACGATGAGAGCCCAAAGTCAATCAAGTACGGCACCTTTTTCTGTAACACAATATTCGAAGATGTGAGGTCTCCGTGAATCATATCATTATGGTGCAACTGACCAATTAGCTGGCCCACTTGCTCACATATACGCTGAATGTCTTCAGACACACACTCGTCGGGCAGTCTCGTTCTTTCCACGCTCCACAAATGGTTTTTGAAAGAACTTACTTCGCCGGACGGTAAAACCTCGCCCAAATGCTCCATCCAGATGAGCCCCCGCTTGAAATCGGCCAGAACCACATTCGGCGCATTGATACCCGCCTTGGCAAGCCGGTGCATGAACTTGACCTCGCCAGCCGTCCGTGATTTGGTGATACTGGCATCAATCTTCGGGTGCCTATATTTCTTCGAGGGACGGTACTTGATGATAAATTGATTGGGGTTGGTCAAGGACGGATGGGCGGTATAAGGGTGTACCCCTGTTCGGAATACCACCGCCTCAGCCCCCTGGGACACCACCTGCAAAGGTATTCCCGGAAGGATATCCTCTACTAGCTGTACCACTCTGTCCGTCATCGCAGTTCCAAAATGCCATTTTCGCGCTCCAAAATATGATTTCAACCCCATACTCTCCCACCATGACCATGTTTCCAACTAGCGATTGGGTGTACATTATTCCCCCATACTTGCTCCACACGAGCTTGGGCGCTAAGCTTCACCGCCAGTTGGCCCTCATCAGCTCAGAACTTGCCAACTCCAATGCCATGCCAACCTGCTCTCCTCACTACGAAGCGGTCCCTGAGTCCAAGCCCATTCCCCAATACCACTTTTCTGCAGACCCCACTATCCACAATATCATCCGGGATAAGCTAATCTACAAGTTCCAAATCATCGGGATCTTGGGCACCAGCCCCAAGCCACCCTCAGAGCTTTCGGACGAAGAGGTATATGAATTGTTCGAAACGTTTGAACATAAGCTATTGGCAGACGAAACCATGGCCAAAACCGCCAGCGACACCGCCAGCGATGGCTCACACCCTGGATCGAATACCAGGCACAAGAAGCTTTCAATCGAGAGCGACACCTTCGGCGAGGTGCTGTTGTCGACAGGGGTTCCGTTGAAATATCAGAAATACTTGTCCTACCTGCTAAGGGACCTTTTGCTTCACACCAAGCTCGAGCAAAACGGCAAGCTCCCGTCACAGACAAGGTTCTTGAAAGTTGACGACACGTACTTCGACTACCTGCTTCCGTCGTCATGGGTGTCGCTTATTCCCAGTTCTAGTTTGAACTCAATCAACCGCAGAGTGAGCATCGATTGCACCCACGGCGATGGGTATGCCCAGGTCGAAGTAGCCACTCTCAAGGACCCCCAGGCCAACTTGGAGGCGATTCCATCGACGTACTTCAACTTCATTACCAATAACCCGGTGACTCCGTCGTCAGGAATCTTTTACTACGAGGTGGAAATCGTCCAAGAATGTACTCAGGCCACCGATATGGCTCCATTGTTGGCTAACTCAGACACCTCGTTGGCGTCCAAGAATGCCTCGCAGTTCTGCGTGGGATTTGTCAAGCGGTTCCTCCATCACGGGCCGCGAAACCCTTCTTCACCTCCACCGGCGACCTTGGGCTACGATGCCAATTTGGTGGATCTTGAGACTATTAAAGACGAACTCGTGTTTAGCCAGGACAAAATGATCCAGAAACCGTTGGACTTGAGCATCGAGGCTTTAATAGACGACAAACCAGGGGAAATGAAGGCAAGTTTTGCCTTGGACTTGGGCGACCTGAATTTTTACAACTCCATCAAGGGCAGCGAGTCTGCCCAACGCACAACCATTCTCTCCATGAACAGAAGACTCTCGTCATTGAGCAGACAGAGCATTGCTGAGTTGGACTCAGGCCGAATTGATACCGAGGTAACGTTTTCAACCAACAAGGTCCGAGAGTCCAAGTCCGAGAAGATCTTGAAGTCCGATGTGGTGGGCTTCGGAATCAACTATATCGACAATAGTCTCTTTATCACATTGAATGGGGTTTTACTTCGAACCATCTCCAAACAAGAGCTCATGTCAAGTAACCCTTTGAACGATAATCTTTTCAGCTCTTCCAACCCCAAAGGTGACCTGGTGTACCCTATGATCGGGTTCAAATTGAACGACGTCTCGATAAACGACAAGACCGATATTGCACCCACGAAGTTGACGGTTCGGGGGAACTTTGGGTTTAAGGACTTTAAGTTCAACATCAACCACTGGGTGAATCTTTATAAAAGGGACAATGAGAAGGATCTCAATTTGAGGCTTCTTCAGCAGTCTCAAACCGCCGCCTCTTCCAGTGACCCAAATGATGTGTTTGAGGGCCAGCTATTGAACGTTCATGATAATTCGGCCTTGTTGAACCGTTTGATAAAAGGGTACTTATATACTGAAGGATACACCGAGACCTTCAACGCATTGGCGTCAGACTTGAAGGAGTTGAGCGACATCACGGCTACAAAAAACGAACCTAATAACGACTCAAAGGTAATAGAACGGTCTCATGCCCAAGAGCGGCATGCTCTCAAGATGTGCTTCTTGCAAAACCGATTTGACAGCATTCTTGAGATACTCAATTCCAAATATGAGCGGTTCTTCAGCGACAAAGCGGGTCAGATATTGATTTTCGACATAAAGCTATACAAGTTGATCCACTGCCTCAAGATATACGTCGAAAAGCTCTTGAACTTGGGAAGCCGGGAGTTTGAGTTTGAGTACGATACCAATTTATCACTGTCAGAACTATACACGCAGGCATTAAATCTTGCCACAAGTATCCAGAAAGAGTACGCCAACAACGAAGAACAGACCGACAAAATCAGATCGGCAGTGGTGCTTCTTTTGGTCAAGGATATCAAGGGATACAACAATCTTCCTCACATACACGTTGTACTCGAGAAATACCAGGACAAAACAGCCGAACTCTTCGAGTTGGTGAACAAGAGGATCTTGAAAGGATTGAGTTTCAACCAGACTTCGAACTTAGAGAGTATAGTGACCAGAGTCGACCGAAATGTCGAAGAGTTGACACTCACACACTGTGACAACAAGTTTTCGTTGATCAACTTTGAGAGAGACCAACTTGAGTTATAGGTACTTCAGTATGAATATAAGTCAGCGGTATCTGTTCCCAATTTGAATGACGCAGTGCCTCTGTAAATGACCGAAAGGACGGACATATACTTTATATGAAAAGCAATATCCTGTTTCTACGAAGCAGCGTGCTTTCTTTTCGTCGTCGGTACCTTGTCGTCCACCAATTTTCTCTTCTTGGTAGTCCTTGTCTTGTCGGCGTAGTGGTCCAAAAAGCCCTCGTATGGCCCCACCGCTACGCCCTTGAGAATACCATCTCGATGGATCTCCAACATCTTGAGAGCCCAACCGCCCTTTTCAAGGCTGTTCATGGTCACCTCGTCTTCTTGCTCCAAAATCCCCAAAAACACCGGCAAGTACTCGTCGGTGTACTCCTTCAAGTTGTATTTGATCTTGGTGGCCGGGCGCACGTAGTAGAGGAACGACTCATCACTGAAAAATGGCGGTGAAAGAGCCGAAACCGACCACAAAAGCGACAACACCAAGCTGGCAGTCGCCGGTCCTACCCCCTTCAATCTGCAGAGCTCGACCATCGCCTTCTTCACCAATTGAGTATACTTTTCACGAGACTCACCTGCGAGCAGCTCGAATTCACAAACCCCATCCACAAACATCATCATCGCCGTGCGGGTGACCCGCTCCACATCGTCTGCCAAGTTCGCCAGAATCAACTTGGGGAGCATTGGCCGAAACTTGCCCTTGGCCAACTTCCAGTCCATTAATAACTTTAACTCCGGTACTGTGAGATAGCAGCCGTCCTGTTTTTCGACCCGTCGTTTCAAGATCTGCGGAAGCTCCACATCCTTCCAGTTGTCCAACTCCTGCAACGTCCACCGATCCCGGTTGTATTTCTTGTCCTTGCGGGTTGAGAGTAGCGCCGTGATGGTGGGATATAGATGTGTGGAAGCGTGGGATATGGTGGAGATCATTACCATTTTCGCAAGCGCGACTCGATGTCTTGATGTTTGTGATACGACAAGTTCCATTCCACAAAGGCCCATGCCACAAAGTGGTCCAAAAGGTCGGACACAACACGTACTAATACTTGTCTAGGTATTCATTATTCTATTTACATGTCTGTGAATTCCATTTTTCACCACCTTCACCTACCTCTACGGTTGACTATGGGGGTGGAGTCGGTAGAAGCAACCGATGGTGCCACCCGCGTCCGTGGCGTGAAGGCCACCGGGAAGGCCATGTCGAGTACCACGTTCTGTGCCAATGAGAACGTTTGGGAGCTGATCCAGAAAAGTGTGAGACCCACCGGGGCATTCATGGCGATAGCCATCATAAATACCACCCCCATCCGCGAAAGGTTGGCGAATGCGTCAGCCAAAGTCGGCCGGAGGGTGGGCCGCAGTGCCAACCTCAGAAGTTCGAAGGTCTTGAAGGACCACTCCACGTTACAGAGCGAAATCACTCCCAATATCACCGGTGTGAGATGATAATGGTCATAACTCGTAAGGTCTGAGAACCACAACAAGCCCTCCGTGTAGAGCCCCGGGTCGAGCGGCTGGTTGGCCAAGCTGTCCCACGATAGCCACCCGCAGAGGTTTCGCATCGTCAACGAAAGCGAAATCCACAACGGCACCTGGAACACAGGAAGTACAAAGTTCTTCCAGAGCTGGATCTTGTGTTTCTTGAACAACGCCTTCTGACGCTTGCGGGTTTCCTTGGCCGAAAGCAAGAGGATCTCCTCGTACTTGATGTTAGCTAGTGGAGATTGGAGCTGTACTGCTCGTTCGGAGTCTGAGGACGATGGGGCTGCAAGCTGATTTCGAGTTTCCTGCGCCCGTTGCCCAAGATTGAGCTTCAACACCGGCGTAGTACCAGAGATGATCGCTTTGTACTCGCTCTGCTTTTGGAGCCGTTTTCGTTGGAGTATAGAAAGCGGTAGCGTCCATACTGTTCTTAGGGCGAATGTGGAGAGAGGAATCACTGCCCACCACGGGAGACCGCTCGTGGCATGTACGGCCTGTAACGTTTCTCCCAACGCCATGACTATGGTTTGGGGCTCGATGGAGAAGTACCTTCGTCCCCAGTACTGGGGCAGTGGTGGGATTTTAGTTTTGAGGATGTGCAGCCTAAACATCTGCTGAAGAAACTTTTGGTGCGAAAACGATTCAATTTGGTGCGCGAAATTTTGAAAACTTTGACCAACTCCAACCTCCATCATGTCATCTAGATCTGACAGAGCGTGCATGTTGTGTGGAATCATCCAGACATACAGAAAGTTCGTCGATGAAGGGTGCCCCAACTGTGAGAGTGTGTTGCACTATCAAGACAATGACGACAACCAGATCCAGGATTGCACATCGCCATCGTTTGAAGGTTTGGTGGCTTTGGGAGACGACAACAAACAGTCATGGGTCGCCAGATGGTTGAGAATAGACTCGTTCGTGCCGGCCCTCTACGCCGTCAAGATCAACGGGAAGCTTCCGCCTCATATAGTTAGTGACTTGTTGGAGCAGAATGTCAACTATAGACCCAGAGACGGCAGTGCTGAAGATTAGACACTTAAAAAGAAAACCTTGTATATTATCATGTTTGTAAAAATACTCAAAAATACATAAACCACGTTCAGGAGATTTCGGCTTCGATGGAGTCGGCGGCATTGTAGAGGTTTTTGATGGTTTGAGTCTTGTCCCATTGATTTCGATCGGTCCAGATGATATCCATGAGACGGGCCATGACGATTTCGAGTCGTTCGATGTTGCAATTGCTGGTGATTTCGATGATGCGGTTGGAGAAGAACTCCTCGTGGTCTCCACCGAGAACGAGCTGCCGGGAGATATCAATGGGTGAGTCTTCTGCTTCGGATTCGGAGTCTGACCCGGGGATTGGTGGTTTAGCTACAGCCGTTTGCTCTTTTCGTGGTTCAATTGCAGTTTCTTGTTCGACGTCTGCAACTATTTTTACATCTGTAGCCACCACGGGTTCCTGGTCATCTTGTGTTTCAACAGATATCTCCTCTGGCTCACCGTTCACGGCATTACCATTTTGAAGCAGCCCGTTCGCTTCTTGCTGCTTCTGGGCTGCCTCTTGCAACTTCTGGTAATCAGCTACGACCTGGGCTTGTTTAACCAACTCTCTCTTTCTCATCTCTTTACAAGCCAGTAAGAACTCGGGGGTGCCAATATCATCAATACCAAACTGGGCATTCGTCAACATCTCGTTGGCCTTCAAAATTCTTTCTCTATCTCCAGACATTATGGAATCCAGAACAATCATCTTGATGTCTTTCAAGAATTGACGAGGTTCCGAATAGTATCCGTTCCAGAGTCGTTCTTCGATAATATCCAAGTCGATATTATGGTAATATTTTCCGGTAGCCAACTCTTTGATCATATCTTTATGTTCATCATCGGCAGCCTTCTCGTAGAGAACTTCATAGACGTTAAGGGGATTCAGCAAAATTTCGGGGTAGAAGATATGGCTCAATAGATTCTCATCTATAATCGGCTTCTTGAATCTTTTGTATCGCACCTTGAACAAGTCCATTAAGCTGGCCAACTTGATCTTCAATGTGTTCTTCAACTTAGTATCCTGATACTCTTGCGCCTTTAGCTTCTTCTTCTCCGAGTCCTTGTCTACAACAACAACTTCTTCCACCACTTTCAACTGCTTCAATTTCCTCTTTGGTCTGTTCTCAAAATCGTTGACAAACTCATAAGGTTTCATCAACAACGTCTTCTTCAAAGTTCCGAAAAACTGTCTTCGTTGGCCAACATCAGGATTGTGTAAAGTCACACTGTTGGTTTCGTTTGTAGAAGCAAAGAGAAGTTTCACTTCGTAGTCTAAGGCTTCTTGGGAAGACTCACTGATTCCCAATAACAAAATCTTCTCATTGCTTTTCAAAGACTTCAATAGACTACTCAAAGTAGCCTTTGCAGTGGGAGGAACAATATGATACCAGATATCAATATTGGGGATGAAAATCACCGACGGTTGGTGTCTTCTCGCTTCAATGAACGTCTGGATAATAGCCAGTTCTGGGGTTCTAGTAGAATCCGAGAAAATGGCTCCGATATCCAAGGATTGAACCTGGAATCCCTCTAGATGATTCAAGAGAGCAGCACCAATATATTGCTGTCCAGAGCCACTTTCACCCGATATCAATAAACTAGGCTTACAGATTCTGGAATTCTCCAAATTCTTCAAGAACTCTTGTCTTGCAAACCCTCCATCTTCATCATGAATTGTTGGATCAAGATACAAAGCATCCTCAAGCTGAGTCTTTTTCTTTTCACCTTTCAAGTGAATTGAGTTTGGTAGCAAGTTGTTCAACTTCAAAATAATCTCATTATATTGAGGCTCCAAGAGACATTTCAAGTGTTGAGGCAAGGGAGCAGAACCAGAAGAAGTCGACCTAGCACTAGAAGGTACAATCTTCTCCATGGCATTCATGAAGTCTTTAGCAATCACCTTTACTTTCGAAGGAACCACTTCCAACTTTTGGTTTGACTGGTAGATTTGTGGATATTTTCTTTGGATAGAATTCAAAGCAGCTTCAGTACACAAAGCCCTTAAGTCAGCACCTCCATAACCTTTGGTCAAATCAGCTATTTTACCTAAGAACTCGTCTCCTAATGGTGGGCTCCATTTCTTGGTGTGAATCTTCAAAATCTGGGATCGAGCGTTCGTATCTGGCAATGGGAAATAGAACTCTCTATCAAACCTACCAGGTCTCCTCAAAGCTGGATCAATGGCATCAGGTCTATTAGTGGCTCCAATGACAATAACTTGACCTCTATTATCCATACCATCCATCAAAGCCAACAATGTTGACACGATAGACGCATGGATTTGCTCCTGCTTAGAGGATCTTACTGGGGCCAACCCATCGATCTCATCGAAGAAAATGATAGAAGGCTGTTGGTTTTTGGCTTCTTCGAATAATAATCGCAACTGTCTTTCGGCTTCACCTACCCACTTACTCAAGCAGTCAGCACCTTTTCTCATGAAGAACGTGATTTTTCGGGTGGATGTAGAGAAACTAGCCGCCAAAGCTCTGGCCATCAATGTCTTACCAGTACCGGGGGGGCCATGGAAAAGAACACCTCTGGGTGGAGTGATGGCAAAGTTTTGGTATAGTTCAGGGTAGAGTAGAGGTAAGGCCACCATTTCCTTCAATTGGTTGATATATTCATCCAAACCTCCGACTGCTGAAAAGTCAATGTTCATGTCAACTCCCAAGGGGTCTGTATCGCTGAGATTATTCTTCTTCTTATTTTGGTGCTTCGCCGTGGATGTACCAATCAACTTAGTGTGGTTGAGGAAGTTGTCCTTTGGCTGCTTCTTGGTAATGGTGGCTTCACCATTTATTGGAGCAATCTCATCATCCGAAGAGTCAGAGTCACTGAGAGCTTGGCCAATGGCAGTCATGTTGTTGTTGGTTGCACTCATTCCTGGAATGGGGATTCCTCCGGGAGGAATGTTGGTTCCAAACACCGAAATCACATCACTTCCGCCAAACGGACCGGCAGTGGGAAACAACAAGTTTCTATATTCGCTCTTGTTGGTTGAAGGGCGTCCTCTTCTTCCTTTGGTAAAAGAGGGAGTTATGGGTGCACCGGCTTCGAGCTGGGCGTCATTTGTGATGGGAGGAGGAATAGCATAGTCCACCGGAGCTCTTTCTCTCAATTTGTGTTTGAGCTCGGGCTCTGGAGATGAGTCGTATAATGCCGCAAGCTCCTTCTTTATATCGTCTTCTACCTCTTCTTCTGACTCTTCTTTACCATCCTCGGCTCCTGCTTCGGCTTCTTCAGCAGCTCCAACCGCTTCTGAGTTTCGAGTGCTTCTCAACCTGCCTCTTTTAGGTAAAAACACCGGCTCAACCGAACGAGACCTTGATCTCTTCTTCTTCTTCACAGGTTCCTGGCCATACTCGTAGTCGTCTGACACATCCTCGTCACTGGCAATGAACCTTTTCTCAGTGAGTTTTCTGGTAAACTCATCGTCTTCCGAGAAGTCTTCGTCCAATTCAAAATCCAGACTCAAGGCCCGGGCCCGGCTTGCCTTCCTGCGACGAGATGTGCGTATTTCGTCATCGTCTTCATTGTCTTCGTCGTCCTCAAGATAGTCGTCCTGGTCCTTATCGTTGTCGGAGGGAATGGAGTCTGAGCCTTCGAGTTCATCTTTATCGGATTCCTGACTATTGAACCCGTCATCTTCGTCATCCGAAATGGACGGCTTGGTGTTTCTGGACCGTCTGCTCATTGACTGGTGTTTGTACTGATTATATGATAAAGTTACAAGGAAAATCTTGAATAAGCTTAGCACACAGGGTAATATTACAAGACGCGAAGATTCACGTTCTAAGGGCTGGAAAAAGTCGACAGTGAAATAAGATTAATTCACTCGACGACTGGGGTTGTCTTTCACCAACGATGGACCTTGGGTGTTATTTTTGCAATGTTCTACTGACAAGTAAACAGTATTTGAAATCGATTGGTCGCACTTTTTAATTTCGGATGGTGCGAACGTCCATTTCCGCCCGCCAGCTTTTATAAATATAACTAAGTCCAAAGCCTTTTCCAACACTTCCAACACCGTCAAACTCATCAAAAATGCCTATCATAGTCACCGATAGTAGTGGTAAGGTTCTAGAGATGGTTTGGGTGGCGGGGTAAAAAATGACTTCATTTTTATCTCTCCTGCTGCATGCTTGCCATACCGGTTCTACGGCCTTATCTTGTAAGTGCCCAGACGCGAGCGTAAAATAATTTGCAGCCATTTGGCTCCGGTTGGGTGACATTTGTATGGCACAAGTGTCGAGAGGAAGCAGTGGTTTTTATGTGTTAGACACGACTATATTGGCTGACGCGCAACTAGCGAAGCAAAATATTTATTAATAGGCAAAAGAGATTAATACAGAGACAGACAAACAAAACAGGTTGCGGTATACAAACTAAAGACTTGATAAAAAAAGGAGACGTGATTTCGTGCCAAAATAAGGATTGGGCCACAACTCAACTCTCAACTCGTCTGATTATATAATCATCTAAAATCCCTCCACTGCCAATTTTTTATCAGTACCAGGTGTAATAAATACATGTCATATCATAATTAACTTGTTATAAGTGACATTATGAACGACAAAGGCTGATTAGTGATGCCTCCAAGATCCTCCTTTGAAAGAGTTTGTACACCTCCCATACAGAAATGTTCTCCCACAAGCTGCCTTGAAGCTTTCCTCCACAGAAGAGACTCGGGATCTTGGTGGTTTTGATGTACCCAGCTCATTTCAGCGTCCATTGGTAGTTCATCTTGCGGAGTGTCGCTGATCTTTTCAGTACTTTGAATCATCTGATTGTGGTTGCAAATAGATTTTACAAGAAGAATGCGACCGAACTAATATTCTTGCTCAAGAAGTATCACAAATATGACAGACAAGTATTTTGTATGCATGTGTCAAATGAAAAGTGTAAAATTTTGCAGCAAAAACTAGCCGTGGTGGTAAGATACGAAAACGACACATTTGAGTTATAGCTTCAGGTCAAGTGCTCTAAGACAATGGTGCAACGGATAGTAATTTCTTTCACAAATATAAGTGCCGATGCCGTATGGCAAATTAAAAAATGCCTCCTTACGTAATCGCCTTGAGTATGCTCCGAAAAGATGTATGTAATGATACCAGTAGCTAAGCACCGACTTTAGAGGCTCACAAACACACAATTGCTGTAAGCAAATGACTCTCGAACTCCAAATAGCTAATGTCGCACCAAGAAAAGCGACTTTCCGTGCATAATGCCCGATTTGGAGCCTTTTGTTGCCAGGATCGGCATATATGATATCAGGATATAAAGAAAAAATATGCACCACAAATTCATGGGCTTTGGTTACTCTAATCAGCTAAGTTGCTTTAGATCTGAAAAATTATATCAATTGACTGTCAATCCGATACGGCATTAACAGTTGGATCAAGATGTCTATTCGTTATCATCTATATTCATTATCATCTCTATTAATTATATAAATAAATAGATAACCATCTAATCCCCTGAGTATTTGGATCTAGCCCTTATACTTGGACCCTTAAGGTAAAATACCACTGGGATGATAATCATTATAGTTGCAATGAATCCCAATAGCGACGATCCCCAGCCAACTGGATAGTTTGGAGTAGCTAAGTTGTTAAATAATGGAGCACCAAACAAGGGAAAACATCCAGCAATAACTGATCTCAAAAATGCATTACCAGCAAATACGGATGCCAAATACCTGGGGAAAGAAGAACCCAAATAGTTAAACGACGTCTGGAAATTGATGAAAGCACCAAAACAAAATATACCTGCTCCAATCATAGGTCCCATCCAATGGGCTTTAGCTGTGGCAGACCATCCAAATATAAAAACACCAATTGGCATACTAATGCTACCAAGTATCATCGTTGGCAAAAACACTTCCGGAGGAACATATTCTCCCCGTAGTTTTCTCTTTGTGTACTTTCGGTGCATGATAAACACGTAAACCACAGCACTGCAACAAATCCCCACCAAAACACTCAAGAATGACAAGCCCAAAGGAATCAAAGCAAAATGGTAAAGGTCAGCAAAAACAATTGGAAAAGCTTCGAACCAAAGGTACATTATTGAATAGACTAAAGCGATGTACATGTCAATGGAGAAGACAATTGGTTCAAAGAGCATGATTTCAAATGGTCTCCAAAGGGTATCAATAAATAATTGACGAGAAGTAAGACCTTGATTTTCAATCTCTCCCTCAGAAACAATCTTGTCGTTGCCCGTGAGTTTCCTCAATCTCTCTGCCTTCCTTAAAAGCAAAGTTTTTTCATAAGTTTCAGGCAAAAACCAACTCAAAATGACAAATGCAATACCTGAAAGCATACAAATCAACCAAAAAGTCCAGTGCCAGTTTCTTTTCACTATCATAATGGAACCGAACATTGGTCCCAATGAAGGACCACAAACTGCACCCATACTCCACACACCAATTGCTATGGGCATATAAGGTTTATCTATAACATCACCCATAGAAGCACCACCAGTACCCAAAACAGGAGATGCAAAAAATCCACTGATGAATCTTAATACTGTCAAGGCAGCAAGGTTGTTCACTAAGGAAATTGGAATTTGCAACAAAAAGAAGATGAACAATGTGACAATGTAGATGTTTGTTCTTCCAAAGATGGCATTTTCGGATGCTGGGGAAAAGATCATTGGACCAATACCGTAACCAACAACAAACATGGTAAGTGGTAAAGTAGCTTTTATCTTAGAAACCCCTAAGTCTTCTATAATATAGTCAACTCCAGGTGTGTAGATAGCCGATGCCATGTACACCGAAACTGTCAAGAACGAGATCTCAAACATAAATATAATCTTTTGCCATAAGGGCCAGTTCTTAGGATTATCTGGATCATCCTCACCGTCCCACGTCACTAGGATTCTATCGCCAACTTGTAGAGTTTCTGTGTCACAATCGCTAGCAGAGTTAGAACTGGACACCGAGCTTCCCGAATCCTCAACTGTCTCTTCTGACTCCTCAATCTGTGATTTCTTCGTATCTAGATATTTGTCGGGTATTATATAGTCGGGTGCTTCTTCTTTGTATGAAAAGAGCTTCCCTCCCGAAAAGTGGTAGAAGACTCTCCCCCAGAAACTTTGATGCACAAAAGTCAGTAAACCCATTTGATAACCTAACACTATCGTTATCGGCGCACAGCAGCTCTTATATATCATTTTCTGCTTATTAAAAAGTGGCAGCGTGTCTGACTCATTAGGAACGCTGCTTATACATCCTTCCGTATGCGGTAACACCGGTTGCGCCCATGCTGCATTGCCCAATGCGGCTGAGACACATTTGTAAGCAAAGCTTATTAAGCCCGCCATATAATGGTCAAGCCTTGGTCACAATAATTCAGATATTTATATGTTTGGACAGTTATCTGTGTCGTTGTAGAGTATGGTAACTTTAACTAGTGAGTGGTGGAATCCCAATGAAAATGCGAAGGGTTGGCCGGAGAATTAAGAAAGTGATGCATGCCGTTTCTGTCTTGTAAACTGGCAGGGTACAAAAAACGGAAAAAAGACATCAATTCCTCAAATATATGTGTGTTGTTACCGTTTCTAGTTCTTGGCAGTTGCAAAAGGTGGTTCAGGCCTGGGTTTTCACTTCTGGAGATTCACAGCGCGTATAGTGTGAATCACATTAGTAACCTGAATGGTGCGACATTTGGTTGACAAGCGTAATACAGTTAATCCCAAATAAAATGTACACCCCTGCTAAATAAATGTCGCGATTGCCCACTATTAGTTCTTCCAGCAAAATAATAAATGTCGCCCGCTTTCAATATTTTCAGACCTTCATGTTGAGAAAAATTACCTTCAATTTGAAAAATTTGGCGTACAGAGTTGGAATTTTTGGTGTTTTGTATATTGACTATATAGAAGAAAGTTGAAGATAAATTGCGTAATTAGAATAATAAACTTGCCGAAACTTGAATTTTTTTTTGTCTTTTAATATTTATATTTTGGCGAAACTAAAGGAGAATATTGGCGCATGCAGCTAATATTGATTTCGTTTGGAATTGTAATAAAAAGAATTGATGGATGAAATAAATGGCAGAGAAAGTTGAAAAAATGGCGTAAGTTAAAGACGTTTTTGAGTCACTCAAAGCGGCTCTCTGGCTTCACAAATAGAAAAGGCTCTAACAGAGTGGTTAATACTATTTTGTATATTAACTACTGGAATTGAAATTGCAGCATCAGATATTCTTGAGCTCAAAGTCTCTCTATCTAACAATTTTTCTCTCTTCAATCTACTTTTAACTTGAGACCAGAACTGTTCAATAGGATTGAGCTCAGGTGAGAAAGGTGGTAGATAAAGAACTCTGTAACCTTTAGCGTTTACTATTCTTTCAATACTTTCATGTTTATGGATACTTGCATTATCCATCACTAAATATGCATTCCTGAGAACTGGATGGTTGTCCAATTCAGAAATTACATCAATGAGGAATTGCTTGAAGTGACCTGTAATGGTACCTCTAGAAGTGTCTAAGGAATCATCGGCACCCAGCTTACGTTTCTTCTTCGTAGCTGCAACTTTAGGCTTTCTGACGCTTAAACTGACTACCCCATATTAACAGATAGCTCCAATAACCGTTTTGTTCTCTGCTCTAGTCAATGGAGTTTTGACAACTGGTGTCTCACCTACGGGAGCCCAGGCTTGGGAACGTTTCATGTTGATATTGAATCCAGCCTCGTCGATGAAAACACAATTGCTACAATAATCTACATCCATTTCTTTAATTTTCGTAATGAAATTGAATCGTTGTTCTATCTTTTGGACTGAGTTTCTCTCGATTGGTTCTTTTCTGGACATTTTAAAGCTGAAAGAACACTCGTCTTTCAAGAAACGATGAACCGTACTTTTGCTTACCGACAAGCCTTCAAAGCCTTCTGTTAAAGCATCCATCATATCTACAATACGAGCTGACGGATTATCGTCTACAAAAGAAGTTAAGAAATCCTTATGGGTTGTATCGAGTTTTGGCATAGCAGCTCTTCCTCTAGACTTCGGAACAGGAACTTCATCTACATCTGCTTCGTTGTACTCTCTAACCCATCTTTGGGCAGTTCTTGCTTTGATTCCTAGAGTATTAGCAATAGAAGAGATTGATCGCTGAGGTTGCTCTTCCCATAAAGCAAAGAAATCCTCTCTATCTTGAAGAGTATAGTTACGGTAGGACCTACTAGTACCTTCTTCCTCTTTGACCACTTTCTTTGGATTCGATTTAGCCTCAGGAACGACAGTAGAAGTACGATTCCGCTCAGCATCCCTATAAACACTTAATGTAACAAGAGATTCAAGCGGGATGCAATCCTCCATATCGATTTCATCGACAACTAGATTTTCTGCTTCATCAGTAATGGTGGAGTCTCCTCGTTCATATCTAAAGGAGTAATCCATTTTAAGGATAAAAATTAAAGCGATGCGACTTCTTAACAATTATAGTGCGCCAAATTACTTACTGGTACATTCGTACTAGAGTCGGCTGAATCTTACGCTTGTTTTACACGCGAATCACAATGCGCTGTATTAGAATATATTGCTAGGCTGTGGAAATGGGCTAGATTCTAACATTGTATTCAGCGCATGGAGTTAGAGGGCGGTAATTGAAATAGGTTGGACGGAGGGGTAGGTAGGTATTTCAATGAGGGTAACAAGACAAGAAAAACAGCATATATTGTACGTTGGTAAAGAAAAGAATGGCACAGTAAGAGTCGAATTTGAAAACACATCACGCAATCGGATAATCATTTAGCTTCACAAGAGGAGCCTTGAGGACTGTAAGAGTTGTCGTAGAAGGCAAATTCAATATCGAAATCCCTTTGCTTATTGTCCAGTGAAAAGATGGACACACACTGGTGACCCTGCTTTCCTCCCTGAGCCTTTTTGATTTTATAGGCCCATTCTGATAATGTTTTCTTAGTTGCTCCTGACTTGTCGATACGATCATCTGCACCTATCCCCCAGACTGTTGTGACTGTATTAACCCTCTTGGTCACAGGGGTTGTATGATATTGGAGAAGATCTGTGACCCCCAAAAGGGCTCCGACTGCAACTGATGAATTACCAGTTTTCTGAACATACAACTGTTGGTCTTCAGTCAAATTCATGATATAACGCTGACCAATAGACAACTCTGCGTATGATAACTCCGTGTCTGACAAAGCTTCTGATCTCCTGTTCTTATCACCATCAGGTATCTGATAATAGGATCTCGAGAGGAAAGGGCTGGAATTTGAGCGTTTGACATTAGCATCCACGTCCCCTCCTCCACCATTTTCCCAGTCGGCACGGAAACTGAGTAATATGGCAAAAATTCCTGCTGTCAAACAAGTTGCTATACCAACAGCCCCAGCATAAGCTGCAATCGCACAACCTCCTATGATTAAGCCAGCGGTATTTTTGTGAGGTTCTTAATGTAACCGAAGAGCATTGCAAACCGTACCAACAATGATAGTTAAAGCTATGAACTTTTTTGGAAGCATTTCCACAAAATCAAAAATATCACAACCACAAAAGTGAAAACAGTTAGGTAAATGCTTTCGAAGTCTGTCTCAATAATAACACCGTCAAGAACTTCTAACTCCATACACAATTTCAAAAATTAGAAATGCAAACTCTGTTTTTCTTATAAAAAAATATAGATTATACCGTTCTTCTTAATATCTTTATTCTAGGAAGAATCAAGGGCGTCTATTTATACATTTCATGGGAGGGGATATGTGTGTCGCATTGTGCCGCAGGAGCGTACGGCAGAATTGATTTCTCACCATTTGACGTACTTTGAGGCTCACTTCGAATTCTGAGTACGCTTTCCAATGCTCAACAAGAAAACCTTCGACTATCGATTGTCTGGTATTGACCTTGACTGAGTTCTGTCAGTCTTGAGCTAGGATAATTTGTTTGCTGCTGGATATGTCAAAAACTGTCAAAAAATAAGGTTGATAATTGCCCGTTTGCGATAACGTTTTTTATCATTCTAATATTTCCGACATTCATATAGCAGGAGTTATTCGATCTGTATGGATAAAACATTATTATTGCTTTAAACTGGGTGAATTCCTTCGTGATACGGAACCAGATAGTCTTCAGGGGATGGACTTCCAGTACCCTTACTTGCAAAAATAGATTCGTATAAGAAAGCAAGGTTCGAGTGCGCGATAAGATCACAAGACTGTATCTACGATATGCAGTATATAAGCGACCCATTCTGCCTGTCAAATTGTGTAGCTCGCATGAAATTGACAAACTTAATAATTTCATTTTTCTTGTTGCTGACAGCTGTGAGTGCTCTCAGAATACTGTATGCTCTTACCAGATTGAATGCAGCACTCGTGGTTGGAGGATGCGCTTTAACGATCAATCATGAGAACGTAGGTATCCCTATCTGTTTTTTAATGACGACCTTCGTGTTTTTATTAAGCTTCAAAACCGAATAGGGGGCACATTGACGGGAAACGGACTAAGAAATAGCCCCGAGAACAGTTTTGTTTTCTGCTCTTGTCAAAGGAGTTTTGGAACAATCGCAGAAGCACGATTACGTTCGGCTTCCCGGTAGATACTCAATGTACAAAGAGATTCGAGGGGAACACAGTCCTCCATGTCAATGTCATCTACAATTAAGTTTCCTGCTTCATCAGTTACAGGAGAGTCCCCCTGTTCATATCTAAAGAAGTACTCCATCTTGATTAAGTGAGAAAATTACAGCGTGACGACTCCTTAACATTTATAGTGCGCCATATTAGCCAGCAACATAGTCAATTAAAACAGGCTCAGTTGGTCATTAATAATCGAGTAAACGGACAATTTCTTGTAGTATATACGTATTAAATTCAATACGTCGCCGCCAAAAGATGGGGGAGACGGTTCAAATATATGTAACGAGGAGGATGAAAAAGAGGAATAGGACCCGTAAAAAATTCCAACAAGAAGGTCGAAATTACTTGGGCTACACCGCCATTTGTAATGGGGGGTTGAATGAAAACACTGTTTTCATTACGCCATTATCTCTCACACGGACAGCCAAATGAAATCAGTGAAAGTCATTTTTTAAAAATCACTTGCGACATTTATTTATGAGAGGTGTTCAATTAGCGTGGGATTAACTGTATTGCCTAAAGCACACGCGATACTTGCATAGGTGCATTAGCCAATTTGTACAGGAACAAAGACTATGGGGTCTTGGCCAATCATATTAATAGTCATCAGCTGAAGCTTATTTAAAGAGTTTTCGATGTCAAACCGGATATACCCAACTGGGAAAGTGCGACAACATCGCCGAAGACTATAGGCAATGATCCCGAAAGGTTCCCAACCATCCTACTAGCTTTATGGTTATCAAATCATCGAGTTCTTGCTCCGATTCTCATGGTTACCCCTTGAAACAAAGAAGTGCAGCATGTAGTCGAGGACTAAGACCAAAACATCATACAACACATATTATTACAGAACAGCATGTTTAATGTCAAGCTTAATGAAATGTAGAGACCCTTGTAGTCGAGAAATATTCTTGCAAATAATAAAGGTTGCACAATCGCGGACTTAAAGATATATTGTCTAGAATTAACAATTCAGGGTTAATCTGGTTTAATTGACGTGAAACATATTGAGCACTACGTAGCTTCCTAAACACGAGTAACTTGTCTGGTTGTGGAAGACACCTCAGTGCAGTGACTCCAGGTACGAAGGTGATTGGTATTTTTTTGCAGCCCTTGTCATCGCATTGAGTTTGCCTGCTACCCGAGATACTCAAGAAATAAGCTTTCAGAGCCGGAGCCGAGTGACTGGTGAAGACTGTTTCAAGGTATGCTATTTACAGAATGTACACTAAATACAGGTTACTAAATACAGAAGAGCACGTATAGAAGAGCACGTATAGAACTTCTAACTGTTCTTCACTAGAGCTTCCTACTGCCTCTTTGGAAGCCGCTGGATCGGAAGCTCGTGTTTCCCGTTGGCATATTTCCCGTAGGAAATGCGCTCAAACGGCACAAGATAATCGGTGTTTCTTTCACCAGCATCCACCCCGAGTCTATCAAGAAGTTTCCCGGAAAGCGTAGGAATCACAGGACTAATAAGAATCGAACAGATCCGTACACTCTCGCACGCCAAGAGAATCCCGTAGCTTTGAACGAGACGGAGTTTCTCATTCGATGGATCCTCTTTCAATGGTTTATTGTACACCCACGGTTCTGACTGCTGGAGAAACAGGTTTGTGAGCTCAAGCACCGACCACCATTCTTGAATAGCCTTTCTATTCTCAAATCTTTGCATCGATTCGTCCATGATGGCCGGCAACAGAGTCAACTTGTCAAGCAACTGGTTCTTAAGGGTTATAATCATCTCCACCTTGTCCTTGTTGAGAGAATTTGACCGTATAAACTCGTCTATATCAGCAAAACACCCATTGTTATTGTCTACCACCGCCTGTTCAATGTTGAATGAGGCTCCTCCGCAGCGAGTGACAATGTTGGCATACTTGCCTATCAAGTTGTCTCTGGTGAAGTTGAAGTACTTCTCACTATAATTGCTGTCACTAGAGATGCTGGAATGCTCCATCAAGAAGAACCGCAAGCTGTCCTCCCCGTAATAGTCACAGGTTGCCATGGGGTCCACCACATTCCCCAAACTCTTGCTCATCTTGAACCCTTCGCTCAACCAGTGCGAATGCACCAACACCTGTTTGGGCAACTCGACGCCCGCAGCCATCAAGAAGATGGGCCAATAGATGCAGTGGAACCGAATGATATCCTTACCAATAACGTGGGTGGCAGGCCAGGGGTTCAGGCCCCGACTCTGATATTGGCCATTTTTGAGCTCAAAAGTGTCGGGAAACCCACACGAAGTCACATAGTTGACGAGAGCATCGAACCACACGTACATGTTCTGTGAGTCATCACCTGGCACTGCGATGCCCCATTTCAACCTCGAGGAGGGTCGCGATACCGACAAGTCAGATAGAGGTTCCAGCCGTAATTCGGTCAACAACTCCTGATACTTGCCAGAGGGCATTATCCAATCAGGATTCGCCTCGAGGAACAGCACCAATTGGTCCTTGAACTGGGCCAAACGAAAAAAGTAGTTTGTTTCGGTGTGGTGGAAAACCTCGTTTTTGGTTTCCGACGAAATCATCACCTTCTTCCCATCCCGTTCAACCTCCTCGATATGCGAGTCAGGGTAGAATGTCTCATCGCTCACCGAGTACCACCCACTGTGCTGGCCTTTGTACACCAAGTCCTTTTGTATCATGATGTTCCAAAAGTGGGTGACAGCCGCGATGTGGTCTGAGTCTGTGGTTCGTATGAACCGGTCGTAGTTGATGTTCAACTTGCTGGCGAGGGTTTTGAAATTGGTCAGCACCATGTCCACTAGTTGTTTGGGTGGAATTCCCTGTTTTTCAGCGACGTTTTGGATCTTTAATCCGTGTTCATCGGTGCCGGTGGTCAAGAAGGCCTGGTGATTCGGATCGAGTTTGTGCCACCGCGAGCGCACGTCGGCGAGGAGCATCGAGTATAGGTGGCCTAAGTGGGGGCTTGCATTGACATAGAATATGGGTGTGGTGACATAGAACGGTTTGGTCGAGGTGTGTCGTATAAAGCTTTTGAACATAGCTGAGATGTCAAGCACCTGAGATACTCTCCAAAAAATACCTCGCGCGTTTATGTGCAGGAACTTCACCTCATTACATGAGGAACTGAAACATTGGCGGTTCCATGGTCTAGCCGTTAATCACTTGCGGGTCCCCGAAAAGTAACCCAAGCACGAGTCACCCTAGGGACTCCACCTGACAAAATCTGGTATAGGTATAGGTATGTCACGTGGCAGTCGCTCCAGATTAAGCACTGTACTTGAAGTTCTCGGGCTCAAGATGATATCGGAGAAGACGCAAATTCAACCAATGGTTCCGTGGTCTAGCCGGTTATGACGTCTGCTTAACACGCATAAGGTCCCCAGTTCGATCCTGGGCGGAATCATGTTTTTTAGATGGTTCAATTGGTTAAACGGGTTTTAGTGCTTTCCCATCAGAATGTTTTTGTTTCGCCAAATGAAAAATTACCTGGTCGCAAAAACTAGTAAATATCCCACATCAATGGATATACATATACTACCAGTGATGTATGGAGCTAGGATATACATGTACTACCAGTGATATATGGAACTAGGATATACATGTATACTACATGTCTATAGCAGGACTTGTAAAACTTCAAATCTTGATTGAATTTTTTAAATTGGTGGCTTAAAGCTGAACCCGACCTCACCGTCTGCGAAAAAGTGTATGAGCGTAGGTGTGAATTTTCGAACTCTAGGTACTATGTAATAGGAGTGACGGCCATGTGATTTAACTATAGGTCAATTGTGGAGTCTCTGGTAACTATATGTTTCTCTGGGTAGGTTGATTCTGTTACTTAGACGTTGACTGATCCATAGGTGTTTAAAAGATAGTGCTAATTCTCATTTATAGCTGACAGATCCTTAGGAGCATGCAGTATTTGGACACCTCACACCAGTAGGGCCTCTTTCTCCACAAATATGGCCATGAGTGCAAACACCGTATAGAACAACGCCAACGGATACGCAATCAACGCCCGGACGTTGTGCAACCGCAACACCACCACAAAAAACGCCGAAGCCGAGTACGTGCACCACGTCACGGCTATCCCGCTCAAAAGGTACCCGAAAGAGTTGTCCAATGAGAAGAATACCCCCACTATACTGATCAATACCAACGGTAATAAGCAGTATCCAATGACAGATGCCGACCGCAACAAGTCAATTTGCACCTTATCACTCATTAGCTTAAACAAAAAGTGTAACGTCAAAATACCAAATAGCCCCACGCCATAGATGTAACCAAACTGGACTTTGCCGGCCAATAAAAGAAGCATTCCAAATAGTAAAACAAAGAGAATGGGCCCGGCCAAGTCTGTGTCGGCCATGATATCGCTGGTGATGTTTTGGTTAAGCGGGTTCAACACCGCCAACGTCTTGGCCTTGATATGCTGGAATTTTATCCCCAATTCTTCAAGAAGTGGTGGTTCGTTGGGGTATCCTGAGGTTCCAAATGCTGCCAATAGTCCAGATGATAACTCTCCGTTTCCCATACTTCCTGAGATGTCAAATCCGGTGCCGAAGCCTCCGTCCATGCTTCCCATGGCCCCAGCAGCTGCTGCCTGACTGGGATTGGCCAAGTAATTGTTCTGGTAGTTGGATTGGTAGAAATCCATGTTTGCGGTGGTGGGATTTGTTGGTTGATAGTACGCCATATCTGCTGCAAAAAAATACGCGTTCGATAGCTGTTCTGTTTTGTATATGGGTGTGATGTATTATACCGTTCTACCGATGCGGGTGTAAGTATGATTCGAAAACAAATGTATATAGGCGGTTCTGTTGATTTGAACTTGAGCTGGATCGTGAGAAAAAACAGACAGGTCGCGGTCGTGGCGGGAACAGCTACGTCCTGGTCATCCCGATTAAGCGTGCAACTCTTATTGTCTGTCACAGTGGCCGAGTGGTTAAGGCGACACCCTGCTAACTTCTTTAGTGGTTAAGGTGTTGCGCATTGCGTGCGCAGGTTCGAATCCTGTCTGTGACGATATCTTTTTTTTGGTCGCACTTTGAAGATTGATCTCATCAATTTCGAACCCAACCACCTCCAGCATGTCTCAATCGTTGATCGTGTTTTCTCCCTCGGGCGACATCCACTACCAATTCAACAACAAGGTGATCCCCTTCAATGACTTGATCGCCAGCCTCGTCAACCAGACGGCCACAGAGGTCGATACCAACTTCTTCACCTGTTCTGCCAACCAAAAGCGATTTTATTGCTACAAGAAAAATGACAAGTATGCGGCACTGTACTTTGATCTGGTCACCACCATCGACAATGAGAAAATCAAGCAGACGCTCAGTGATGTTCTCAAGACTTATTTCAAGTTGGTGGACGATTTGGACCCTGAAGGCCAAATTCATGTCCACGATAAACTCAAGACGTTGATTGATTATCAATTCAACCAGTTGACCAAGTTGCAACAAATACACGCCGATGATTCTGGAACCAGCACGCCCAAGGCAGTGGTATCTTCGACAAGTGCGTCGAAGAAAGCTCCTGCTCTGCTGAAGAAAAAGATGAGAAAATGGGTGGACGGAGAGATGGTCGAAACCACTGACCACTCGGCGTTGGACTTTTCGACAGGAAATATCGACGACAGTTTCCAGGCCGACAGCGAGCTTTTGAAAGTCGACGTCAACGCTTTCAAGAAAGAAAATGATTTGGTACTTGTGAACGAGTTGAACGATATTATAGGTACCAGCGATGATGAGGATGAAGATGAGACCGATGAGGCTGGCACCAAGTCGGGATTCTTATCAAAGTTCACGTCGTACTTCGGATCGTCCATTAACATCGATGAGGTGTCCAAGCAGTTTCACGAGCAGTTAATTAGCAAAAATGTCGCTCCTCAGACCGCCAGACAGATTCTTGATAGAATCAAGAACCAGTTGAAAGGCAAGTCTGTGACGCTCGCAAACTTCAAAAAGGCTCTTGTGGATGAGTTGACCAAGACCTTATCGCCTAATGTGTCTACGGATTTGCTCTACGATATAAAGGCCAAAGCCAATAGAGGAAGACCATATGTGATTTCGGTGGTGGGGGTAAACGGGGTGGGAAAGTCTACGAATCTTGCCAAACTCGCGTATTGGTTCCTCCAGAACGACCTCGACGTGTTGATATGTGCGTGTGACACGTTTCGTTCCGGAGCCGTGGAACAGTTGAAGGTGCATGTGAACAACTTGAAGGCATTGAATGCCAACATGAACTCGAACGCCAAAATCGACATATTCGAAAAGGGTTACGGTGGAGGTGACCATGTAGTAGCCACTGCCAAGGCTGCCATCCAGTACGGGGCCACCGAGAAGTTCGACGTCATTTTGATCGATACAGCTGGAAGAACTCACTCCAACGCCAAATTGATGGCACCTCTCAAAAAGTTTGGTGACGCTGCCAACCCCGATAAAATCATAATGGTGGGTGAGGCATTGGTGGGCACCGACTCAGTGGAGCAGGCCACCAACTTCAACAATGCTTTTGGCAACAAGAGAAACCTCGATTTCTTCATCATCTCCAAGGTCGACACCGTAGGTGACCTTATGGGAACCATGATCAATATGGTCATGGCGACCAATGTGCCCATTCTCTTCATGGGTACGGGACAAACCTATACCGATATCAAGCGTTTGAACGTCAAAACCATTGTCGATAATCTCATGAGGTGACATGTGTGTGTGTGCCCTGTTATAGCCATATTTAGCAACATCAATAGAAATCGCGACCAAATCAACTACTCAAGTCATCAGCTGCGCCCTTTGATTGTCCACTGTGTCAGCAACACAAACAGCGTATTCAACATACACGTACATACGCTGTGTTTGTAACCACTCCACAAATCCAAAACTACAATGGCCATCATCAAACGGCGTGCCCCCCGGTCCTCGTCACAGCTGTCGGCTGCAACTGTTTCCCCCACTGAAAACTTATTTATAAACATCCATGCCAACCGAGCTGCCGATTTGATCGAGGAAAGTCGGTTGGATATTGCTTCCAGGATTACTGCCAATCGCACTAACCCGATCTTGCTTGCAAACTTGAACGGCCAAATCAAGAAAACCAAAAGAAAACTCAGCTCCAACAACCCGTCATGGGACCAGATACTCTCACTCCCACTAAAACCATACGACCGAAGCTCCGTTGTCACCTTGAGTGTGTGGGATAAGCATCGTGGCTACAAGAACTACTTGGGAGAGCTTCGGATTGATTTAGCCCTGGTTTTTGGTGATGGTGACAACTTCACTCCCAAAACTGAGTTGAAGTGGTATAAGCTCTATTCCAACGATTCTCAAAAACACTTTGTCACGGGATCCTTGTTGTTGGCGTTCGAGCTTGTCGTGAAACAGAAAAAGGGACTTGCCAAACGATCCCAGACGGTCGAGGAGTTTAACCCGGGAAACCAGACTATTGTGGTGAAGGTGGACCCTCCGTCTCGCAAAAACACCGAACAGATGAAAGAAGATTTTATGAACAGTTTCAAGGCCATGGACCTCACAAGTGTTGCTGCTCCACTGAACAAGAAGCTTGAGTTGTTGAATGACTGGAAGAAGTCGTTGATTTATAGTGATGATGCCAAAGCGTTGCTGGTGAATGACCAGGGGTTTTATTCAGACTCGGGAGACGTCTCGGACATCTCGGACGTCTCGCTTTCGGAAGCAGATGCGGCCTCTTTGTACTCAGACACCCATTCCCAGCGGTCTAACGAGCTTTCCGAGCCTCAGCACAATCTACTGCCAGAGTTTGATATAAAAGAACAGAACCATATGTTTTCCACCGACGATTTGACCACCGATTTCGACGAATCCGATGCCGTTTCCCTCGTGGATAACGAGGGAGGTAGGCTGGATCCGCAAACTAGAAGGACCCGCCGGTTTAAGCACAGAAAACCCAAGCATCCAGAAAGATCGAAGTTTGAGATCAAAAATCGGAAAGTCGATGGGGTTCTCTTTCTTGAGGTTGTTTCGTGCTCCGACCTTCCTCCCGTACGAAGACTCACAGGAATGGGACGGTTTGATATGGACCCGTTTGTGGTTGTGACGTTTGGCAAGCAAACCTTCAGAACCAGCTGGAAACGGCACAATTTAAACCCGATTTTCAATGAAAGGCTTGCATTTGAGATCCTCAAACAAGAGAAGAGCTTTGAGGTCCACTTTCTTGTACTCGACAAAGACCGGTTTTCGTTGCATGATGACGTTGCCAGTGTTTCGATACCCTTAAAGGACTTGACCAAAACTGCCACCGCTGCTCCCAAAAGTATGTATTTGAGGCCAGCAGCCGAAGCTTCTGGCGAGTCGTTGGAGTTAACCCAAGAAGAGTTTACAGACAGTGAGCTTCCCTCCAATAAACTGATTACGATTGTGGAAAATAACAATCTTGTCGAAACCATGGAGAAGAGAATAATCCGCAAGAAACTCAAGCTCAAGTACTCTGACACTTCGAGATTCAAGACGATGGACTTGGCCCTAAATCTTGTGGATGACAAGTACAAGAACAAGTACAGCCCCAAATTGAAGGTTCGGGTTCGATACGAAACTTACGAAAACCTCAGACGGTCGTTCTGGGAAAGACTCCTTGACCAGTATAATCTCGCGGACTCACAGGACACCAACATTCAGGAAAAGACGTACGACTATATTGAGCTCATCTCGCTCTTGGACACTTTAGGCTGCGAAAACAGTGACGAGATTGTTACCAAGTTTTTCGCCAAGTACGGAAGACTGCCTTGGGGAGGCGATACACTTCAGATTGAGCAAATCTGTGAATGTTTGGAGGAGCACATTGCTGCTGATGATACCAACAACAAGTTGTTTGAGATTGAACAGTGTCCCAACTGTCTCAAAAAACGATTCATCAACAAACATGACGTGGACATTGTCACCCATTTTGCCATTTGTGGATCGAAAGACTGGAGTCTCGTGGATAAGTTGCTTGTGTCCTCTTATGTCACTCCACAGCTTGCCTCTAAGCGGTGGTTCACCAAGGTGTTGATCAAGCTCAGCTATGGTAAATACCAGCTTGGAAGCAACTCGGCCAATATCCTAGTTCAAGACAGAATGACGGGAATTATTCTCGAAGAGAAGATGGGTGTCTACGTGCGATTGGGAATCCGGCTACTCTACAAAGGGTTGGACAAGGCCCGAACCAAGCGAATCAGATCGTTACTATATAAGTTGAGTGTCAAGCAAGGCACAAAGTTCGATGATCCTGCTCTGAAACATGATATCCCTTCGTTTGTGAGATTCCACAAACTCGACTTGTCAGAGTGCCTAGATGAAGACCTCAGCAAGTATGCGACGTTCAATGAGTTTTTTTACCGGAGACTCAAACCTGGTGCTAGAACTATTGAAAGGGAAGACGATGACCGTGTGGTCATTTCACCTGCTGACTGCCGGTGTGTTGTATTCGACTCTGTCGTCGAGTCCACCAAGTTGTGGATCAAGGGTCGCAACTTCACCATCGCCAAGCTCTTCAACGGGAACTTCTACGGGTTGGAGAATAAAGATATCTACAGGGCCGAAAACTGCGCAGTTGCTGTATTCAGGCTTGCACCTCAAGACTACCATCGGTTCCATTGTCCCGTGTCGGGTGTGATCAAGAAGATTAAGTTCATTGAAGGAGAGTACTATACGGTCAATCCCATGGCCATCCGGTCCGAACTAGACGTTTTTGGAGAGAATGTCCGTGCCCTTATTGCCATTGAGACAGAAACCTTTGGAACGGTGGTGATGATACCAGTGGGCGCCATGATGGTGGGGTCGACAATTTTGACCCGCCAGGAAGGTGAAGAAGTTAAAAAGGGTGAAGAAATGGGCTATTTCAAGTTCGGAGGGTCAACAGTGATTCTTCTTTTTGAGAGAAACAAGTTTAAGTTCGACTCGGACTTGGTTGAGAATAGTAGACAGCAGATGGAAACGCTTGTTCGAGTAGGTCAAAGTGTGGGACATCTGCCTGGGATAGAAGAGGTCCGCAGAGATCACATGGAGTTCTCCAAGTTAACCGAGAGCACTAGGAAGAACTTGATCAGAGTGATTACTGGAGGAGACTTGGCGGATGTGAAGGAGTTCAGGAGCTGGGAGGCTTCTAATTTGACCTTTGACGATGACCTTGACTCTATGGTGGAGTATGTTTCTGATTATGACGAGGAGGAGGAGAAAGATGAAGATGAAGAAGGTATCATATACTAGGTATTATATAGAGAGGTAGTCTAGTAGCATTTGTAAGGAAATAACAAGAGTTTCTATAATCTGATGGCAGTTGCAATCTCTATCTAAACCCCTCTTGTTCAAGAAGGTCTCTCATGATAGATACATCTACTTTCGTCCTTTTATATTATTTCATTTGCAACCGTCTTGCATGCTCGTCAACCGTCAAAAAAAGTGAAATTCACGATACCCACAAGTCCTTTACAAAATGACCCCTAAAAATCACCAAAAAATCAGCTCCATCTCTCATACGATGCTATACTCTATATCTATCATCGCTAACAAAATGCCTCTCGTTCCACACCCCTTTCGGCTAGCATCGTCAGTACTACAACCGGCTACTATTATGCCCACGCACGACCTTCATCGCAACTGCTCAAGTGCGTCTGCCTCGAAAGATAAGGATAAATAACTTGTCACTTAGTAATAACATAACATGTCATCTTCCAGAAAGAAATTGTTGTTGATGGGCCGGTCTGGAAGTGGTAAGTCATCCATGAGATCCATTATCTTCTCCAACTACTCGGCGTTTGACACCCGGAGATTGGGTGCTACTATAGACGTTGAGCACTCGCACTTGCGGTTTTTGGGCAACATGACCTTAAACCTATGGGACTGTGGAGGGCAAGATGTGTTCATGGACAACTACTTCACCACACAGAAGGACCACATTTTCAAGTTTGTCCAGGTACTTATCCATGTGTTTGACGTTGAATCTAAATCTATAAATAAAGACATCGAAATATTCATCAAGTCTTTGACAAATTTACAAAAATATAGTCCTGATGCCAAGGTGTTTGTATTGCTCCATAAGATGGACTTGGTGCAGATAGATAAGAGGGACGAGTTGTTCAACATCATGATGGACAAATTGCAGAAAATCTCCAACCCGTACCAGTTTAAGCTTGTAGGGTTTCCCACGTCGATTTGGAACGAAAGTCTATATAAAGCGTGGTCCCAGATTGTTTGTTCGTTGATTCCAAACATGAATCTTTTCAACGATAACTTGTTGAAATTCAATCGAATCTTGGACGCTGAAGAAATCATCCTATTTGAAAAAACAACCTTTTTGGTGATTTCGTCCACCAATTCCATCAGACAACAACTCAACGGCACCACCACCAACAGTCTCGATAACCTCGATCCCAAGAGATTCGAGAAGATCTCGAACATTATCAAGACGTATAAGCAGTCAATTTCGAAGTTAAGAACAAACTTCAACAACTTGATTATCAAGGGAAGCAACGACACCCAATTTTTCATTGACGGCTTAACAGACAATATGTTCATAATGATCATCTTGAAGGACAGCCCCAGCAAGTCTGGAGAGTACGTGAATAATAAAGAGGAGCTAATTGTGTTGAAGAACATCAAGTCAGCCCGAAAATGGTTTGAGAAGATAGAGAGTGTTAAGTGATTCCATGAGGATAGAACTGAGAGAACGGAATATGTAAAAGTTGGGAATGTAACTGTGTCAGTATAATACAAATATATAATATTGGTATACCTATGGTAGCAAGTGTCGTCTCCGCACCAAAA
Organism: Yamadazyma tenuis; assembly: GCF_029203305.1. Taxonomy (NCBI): domain Eukaryota; kingdom Fungi; phylum Ascomycota; class Pichiomycetes; order Serinales; family Debaryomycetaceae; genus Yamadazyma; species Yamadazyma tenuis. The sequence continues at coordinate 1,092,538 of NC_089463.1, forward strand.
ATTGGATTAAACGACAGGGTGCGGTAAAGGAGAAAAACTTTCAACTTGACGGCTCCGAACAGACATGGGAAAACTTACAGAACTATTGCTTCATCCCGATGAATTGAAGGCGGCCATTCAATTGTCCAAGTACAGAAAACCTCTTTTCCCCAGAAACCTCCTCAAAGAGTCCGCTTCCACCAAAAGATGCTACGAACTCTTGTATATCACCTCCAGATCGTTCAAAGCGGTGATTGAAGAATTGCATACCGAATTGAAGGATGTGGTCATGGTGTTCTACCTTTTGCTCAGAGCTCTTGATACGGTGGAGGATGATATGACGTTGGACCCCAAGATCAAGGTCCCGTGGTTGAAGTCGTTTACAGATTTGCTCAAGTTGAAGGAATACTCGTTCGATAAAGTCAACGAAAAAGAGGTGGACAGAGTGACATTATTGGAGTTCACAGAGATTTTGACCGAGTTCCACAAGTTGAAGCCTGCCTACCAAGATATCATCACAGACATTTGTAAGAGAATGGGAGATGGAATGGCCAAGTACATTTTGGATGAACAGTTTAATGTTTCGGGAGTGGCTACTCTCGAAGACTATGACTTGTATTGTTATTACGTTGCTGGAATTGTGGGCGAAGGGTTGACCAAATTGTTTGTCGAGGCTCAGTTCGGGGACGAAGTGTTGTCTGAAAACAACTACTCCAAGGCCATTTCGATGGGATTATTCTTGCAAAAGACCAACATCACGCGTGACTTCCGCGAGGATTTGGACGACGGAAGGTCATTCTGGCCCAAGGAGGTCTGGTCCAAGTACACCGACAGGTTGCCAGACTTTACAAGAACAGATTCACCAGAATATCAGAAAAAAGGTGTACAGTGTATAAATGAGTTGGTATTGAACGCATTGGGCCACGTCGAGGACGTATTGGTATACTTGTCGCACGTCAAAGACCCATCTTCATTCAACTTTTGTGCCATTCCACAAGTCATGGCCGTTGCTACGTTGGAACTCGTTTACAACAATCCTAACGTGTTGTACGAAAACGTAAAGATCAGAAGAGGGACAACCTGCAAGTTAATTTTAAACAGCAGAACATATCCTGGCGTAGTAAACATCTTCAGACACTACTTGAGAAAAATACACCACAGGTCCAATGTGGAAGATCCCCATTACTTTGAAATTGGTCTTAAAATCGGCAAATTGGAGCAGATTTGCGACATGTTATACCCAGACCCCAAGCTCATCCCCCCAGGAGTGACAGTGACCAACTCCTACCGCGAATTAGCGGTCTCTCGACTGCAAATAGATGCTGCTACCCAAGAAGTCATCGATTTGGAGGCCTTCAAATGCAATTTGACAGTGGGGGCCGTGGTGGTGGTATTGGCCGCAATTGTGTACACATGCGTATCTAGTTTATAGACGAGTTAATTACTTTCAATTATCATTAGTTATCAATTAACAGTAGTTCTAAAAGTAAATTTCTCGATTTGTGAGAAGTTCGGATTTCTGGGGAAACACCGATCCATACAAAAACTAACTTACAACATATGTCCCATCCGGCTGCTGAACAGCTTCAATTCTTCATCAGGACCATCGTATGGTCTGACTATGAGATATCAACGCCTATACTCTTGCAGGATGATAATGGTCCGTGCCCGCTAATTGCATTGATCAATACGCTCCTCTTAAAGGCTGAGGTCCAACACCGAAATGACCAGTTAAATGATACTGTCGAATCCCACCAGACGACTGCTGTGCTTACCTTAAAACTGTACTTGGCCCACAAACCACGGGTAGAGCTTCCTGACCTTCTTTCACGTTTGGGTGACTTACTTATCACTTTCCATGAGCTTTCCCCAGACTACGATGTAGATAAGCTTTTAGAATCGCTACCACTATTGCACATGGGGCTCACTGTGAACCCTAACTTGATAGACGGTTCATTTGAGAAGGACTCTGCCGTTGACTTGTTCAGCATCTTTGGCTTGAAGCTCAGGCACGGTTGGGTGGTGGATTTGGACTCGAAAGTGGCTGAGAAAGTGAGTCAGTTGAAGTACTTTGATTCGATTCAGATGTACTTGTTAGAGAACAAGGATGAGGTCTTCACGGGGTGGTTAGAAGAAAATTCCACCCAATTGACTCGGGAGGGGATGTTGTTGTTGAACCAGACCCTTGAAGATGACGAGTTTGTGGTGTTTTTCAGAAACAATCACTTTAGTACACTTTTCAAGAAGAGCGATAACGACTTTTATGCTTTGCTTACAGATTACAGCTTCGGTAGCAACACACGGATCATCTGGCAGTCACTTATCTCATCGAGTGGGACCGACGACTTGTTTTTTACAGGAGATTTTGTTCCTGTCTTAGAGGAGTCTGAAGATGATGAAGGCCTGGCGTTCGCAAGAGAAGTACAACAACAGGAAGATCTCTTATATGCCCAGGAACTCCATGAAAGAGAACAGGAAAGGGCACGGAAAGCCAAACAGACCCGTTTGCCGAAGAAGAATCCTCCCGTCAAAGAGCCTATTTCAAAATCCAAAGAGGGCACTAAGGACTCTAAGAAACCCAAGAAATCAACTAACTGTATTATTGTATAATATACACTGGGGATATGACGCTATTTATTACATATTTATTCATTATCTTGTTCAGCATCGCCATTCTGCTTATCGGAATCTTCTTCCTTGGTTTCAGGCTCTTCTTCTCCTTCGTACTCCATAGGATCAAACTCACTTCTGATATTGTCCATTTTCCTCATTTCATCAGTGTTAGGTTCTCTCAATGTATAGTTGATGGTATCGAATGTGCTCTCTCTGACAAACTTGTTGATCTGACTGTTACCAGAAGTTCTGTACTTCCTCAAGTCTATTTTCCCTGTCACAGGGTAATAATGTGCCAACCTTCTCTTCTTGGAGTTCTCTGGAGTTACAAACTTGATGGAGAGCTCGTCAAGAGGCTTGGAATACTTCTGAAAACTCATGTCATAGTTTCTTATGAATTTGAATCCAAACTTGTCGTTCTGGTCTTCGGTCACCAAATTACTTGGTTTATTTGGGTCTTCAGAGTTCAATGCTTCGTATAACCTTTCAACTTCTTCTTTAGACGTATCTTCGTACAAAGACATCCATTCACCGTCATTACTAGTAATAGGCTTGAATACAGCTGTTGAAATAATCTTCCTTTGGAGGTTTTCGTCGTATTTATCCTTCTGCTGTGTCTTGAGGGTATCCCATTCTCTTTTAACAGATGCAGACCCACTGAGTTTAATCGTCAAGAACTTGGAGTCCATCATCGAAGTGTCAGGCAATAATGGCCATGCGTTAACAGCCTTCAAGTGTTTTTTGGTAGGATGAACCAACTTCTTGAAGTCTTTTAACGATTCTTGTGCAACATCGAATGTTCTTTCCACTGCTTTTAACTGAGTTTCACTATCAAACTTCTCTTCTTCTTGCTTACCGTTGGAACCACTTTCAATAGCATTCTTCGTTATGGCCCTTTCGGAAATGTATTCGGTTCTTCTTAAGAACGAAACCTCTGGTTCCTTTCTACTAATCTTACCAATACCAGCATCTCTCAACAAGATTCTGTCATTAGGATGTAATTCCACCGATTCAGAGTTGCGTTCTTTCACAATACTCTTGATATCATTGTTGTCCAAGACACCGTGGTTATGAATCAAGTTCAAGTTCATTCCGTTCTCGTCATCGATGTTTTCTATCAAATTTTTGAAGTTGTCTTTTCTAAATAACGAGCTTAAGATTTGATCAGCCTCTTCTTCTCTCGATAACTTTTCCGTTGTTTGTGGTTTGATGAACTTGGGAGTAATTGGAGGAGGTGGTAGATTGTTGATGTACCTGGCTTTGGCGATGAAGTCCTGTCTAACAGGTTTCAGAGGTTTGGATGACATGGTGGTGAGGAACTTGAAGTTGAGAAGTTTTCAACAACCGGCGAGTGCGAAATCCAGTTTCGACTGCGAATAAAGCGGCGCCGTATATTGAGGTACAATTATATCTACTACATAAGAAGGGCAAGGGTCGGGGCTGTTTCGACCCTAAACCTGGTTTAAGGTGGTTCCATTAACCACATAAACCAAGTTGTTGAGTCTATCCAAAAAAGCATACACGGAGTTCTTGATCATTTTCTTCTGTAAGGTTTGGATCTGGATGGCTTCTTCTTCAGTGGTGGTATCAGTGTCAAACTTGAAGAGCAGGTCTTCGTCAACAATCCCATAGTCGGTGGAAGGCATTTCCATGACATTTTTGACTTTTCTTAACTTATCCACAAAGTCCTTCTCTGCCTCTGTGGTTTTGTCTCCTTTATGGATGATGATGTTTACCGGCAATCGGTCATCGTAGCAGGCTTCGTCCTGGATATCTCCCTCTCCGCTGAACGTAAAGGCGTGGATCTGGTTCTTAAAAAAGAGCTTCTTGAATAAATCTGCCTCATCCTGAGAATAGTCTCTCTTGATGATACTGATGTTGATATCTTCGTTCCCCTTGATAATATTCAAGCCGTAGTCAAGTGGATAACTTACAGAACTAGAGTCACTGTAAGTCTCCACACGAGGAAGCACAATACCGCTAATTACTCCTAGTGTACACATGAATGGTAAAAAGAGCATTGTGGATTGGGTGCAAAAATATTCCGCAGCCCCAAGTGGAGGTTGAGTGTTCGGTGTAAATGGCGTTTTTGTGGACAAAAAACACAAAAACAACAGGATTTCGACACATGAAACCCATATCTATCCCTGTGCTCGGAAGTTCAACCTGAGTAGAGGTACCAGCTGCTCTGTTGTCCAGTTTGTGTTTTTGGGGATTATGAACCGGCACACGCCGCTCCCCAAGTGTTTTCGCGCCAGCAAAATCTCAATCCATCAAGGATAAATACCAAGAGACGATGTCAGGCAGAAAGAAAACGTTATTGAAGGTTATAATTTTAGGAGACTCCGGTGTCGGAAAAACGTCTTTGATGCAGCAGTTTGTCAACAACAAGTTTAGCCATCAATACAAAGCCACCATCGGAGCCGACTTTTTGACCAAAGATATCACGCTCGATAACAACAAGCAAGTGACTTTACAAATTTGGGATACTGCTGGACAAGAAAGATTCCAAAGCTTGGGAGTAGCATTCTATAGAGGAGCTGACTGTTGTGTTTTGTGTTACGATGTGACTAACGAAAAGTCGTTGAACAACTTGGCTAGCTGGAAAGATGAGTTTTTAGTCCAGTCCAATGTTAGCAATCCCCAGGACTTTCCCTTCATAATAATAGGTAACAAGATCGATGTGGACGAAAACAAGAAAATTCCCTCATTACAGAAGAAGTTGGCCAATATCACCAATAACCAGTTGGGAGGTTTGAACTACCCCGTATTTGAAACATCTGCTAAAGATGCCATTAACGTAGAGGCAGCATTTGAAGTGGTGGCCAAGATGGCGTTACAGCAGGAAGAGTTGAACGATGCCAATGGAAACGATGTTAGCGACGACTATAATGATGCCATCAACATTCATTTGGAGGGAGACTCTGCTGGATGTGGATGTTAGACCTGGTAGAATAGAGTGGGTAGATAATAAGGTTATTGATGGAGACATTCGTCTCCTTATATAGTTACGTATTTACTGGTCATTTTCATTAGTCATGTTTTATATTCAATATTGTACATACTAGTACATAGATAATATCTTTTGTTCAATATAGTACATATTTATTACCTATTTCAGACGGTTAATACAAATACACAAAATATTGACAAACAAGTCCACAAGCGGGTTGGTTTTCTGGTTGCCATTGTGTTGCTGTTGCTGCTGACTGTATCCTTGAGAGTGTGAGTTTTGGTTCTGGTATTGTGGAGCATACAGCTGGTACCCTGAAGGCTGGTACACCCCCGTGCTGGGTGTCAAGGCCACCCATCTTTGTGGCAACTGGTTGATGGAGGTCTTGCTCAAGTCAATTTGCAAAACACCCGAATTATGAGGATCAATTCTGTGAGTTAATCTACTTTCATCACACATGTCGTCGATGGCGGGCTTCAACTTGGCAATACCGTTCTTGGAATGTAACCCCTTCCCGACAATGACGTTCAAATGACTCTGGTTGGTTCTGACTTCCTGAACAATTCTTAGTTGTAAAAAGTATTCGGCTTCTTTCACGTACAATCCATGTAAATCAATCTCATCCTGAGCTGAATCGGTGTTATTCTCTCGGAAAACATATTCAGCAGCCTGACGATTATAGTGCTCGGCTTCATCCAATACCTGCTTGCTCTGTTCACTGAGTTGATGAGCTTTTTGCTTGTTTCCAGCCTTGTAGGCGGCTTGTGATTGCTGAGCCAACTTGTTCCGCTTTTGGTACAACTGCTCGGCCTGCGCCCTTAAGCTCTTGTAGTTGGAGTCGGTAGCATGATTATAGTCTCTAGTGGGAGCATCATCAAACACCAATTTGGCGCCTCTATCGATAGCTTGCATTTGAGTTTGATGGAAATGATTGAAAATTTCAGGTATTTAACCTCGCACATTTTTTCTATAGCCGTACCTGCGTAAACGATGTCTCAACTTCACTCTTAAATTAAACATATATTAATAAACTAACACTAAAAAAAAGAGATAGCACCAATCTTTAAGATGGGAAATCCCCAAAACCAGTTTAATTAGTTTACTTCTTAGCAGCCTTTTGAGCAGCCTTGGTGACCTTACCAGCCTTGTCGGACTTTTCGACGGCCTTGATGACACCAACGGCAACGGTTTGTCTCATGTCTCTGACAGCGAATCTTCCCAATGGTGGGTATTCGGTGAAAGCTTCAACACACATTGGCTTAGATGGAACCATCTTAACCATAGCGGCATCACCAGACTTGATGAACTTAGGGTTTTCTTCCAAAACCTTACCAGTTCTTCTGTCAATCTTCTTCAACAAGGTGTCAAACTTACAAGCAATGTGAGCAGTGTGACAATCCAAAACTGGAGAGTAACCAGAGGAGATTTGACCAGGGTGGTTCAAGACAATGACTTGAGCATCGAAAGAGTCACAACCCTTTGGTGGGTCGTTCTTGGAGTCACCACACACGTTACCTCTTCTGATTTCCTTGACGGAAACGTTCTTGACGTTGAATCCAACATTGTCACCTGGAACACCTTCGTCCAACAATTCGTGGTGCATTTCCACGGACTTGACTTCGGTGGTAACACCAGCTGGGGCAAAGGTAACAATCATACCGGCCTTGATAATACCGGTTTCAACTCTACCGACTGGCACAGTTCCAATACCACCAATCTTGTAGACATCTTGCAATGGCAATCTCAAAGCCTTGTCAGTTGGTCTGGAAGGTGGGTCGATAGCATCAATAGCTTCCAACAAAGTCTTACCAGAGGACTTACCAGCCTTGGTTTCCTTTTCCCAACCCTTGTACCATGGACAGTTTGGAGATGGTTCGATCATGTTGTCACCGTTCCATCCAGAAATTGGAACGAAAGGAACAGACTTAGGGTTGTAACCAACCTTCTTGACGAAGTTGGTGGTTTCCTTGACGATTTCTTCGAATCTGTTCTTGTCCCACTTAACAGAGTCCATCTTGTTGATAGCAACAATCAATTGTTGGACACCCAAGGTGTAAGCCAACAAAGCGTGTTCTCTGGTTTGACCATCCTTAGAGATACCGGCTTCGAATTCACCGACACCACCAGCGATAATCAAAATAGCACAATCAGCTTGGGAAGTACCAGTGATCATGTTCTTGATGAAATCTCTGTGACCTGGAGCGTCAATGACAGTAACGTGGTACTTTGGAGTTTCAAACTTCCACAAAGCGATATCGATGGTGATACCTCTTTCTCTTTCAGCCTTCAACTTGTCCAAAACCCAAGCGTACTTGAAAGAACCCTTACCTAATTCGGCGGCTTCCTTTTCGAACTTTTCAATGGTTCTCTTGTCGATACCACCACACTTGTAAATCAAGTGTCCGGTGGTGGTAGACTTACCGGAATCGACGTGACCAATAACAACGACGTTAACGTGAGTTTTTCCCTTACCCATGATGTATAATATCTATATATTCTTAATACGAAAAGAACAGGTATGAAGAAAAATTTTTTCAAAGGGGGCGAAATGCGTTTAATTTATAGAAAAATTTTTCAATCAATGAAAATTTTTTTTGCTGAGATGAGAGACAACAGGGAGAAAAATTTCACTCGAGTGGCCTACGGTGCGCGGGGCCATTGGGAGAGCTACTGGGGAGAAGTTGCGCGTCTCATTAGTGCCAGGTAGAGAAGCAATGATTTTGTGTCAAGTCTCTTATCTCGTATCTAATGGAAAAAGTATATTGTATAAATAAATAGGATACTAGGTTATATGACGATAAAATAAAAAGGAGGATAGTTGAAGATACTTGTTGTAGGGTTGGGAGAACAATGTAGGAGTGATGGTGTGGATTTCTGAGGTCAAATCGAGAGGTTGAGGATATGATAACCAAGTACTGGAAAAGACAACTATAAGTAGATTGGAGCCAGCTTATACTGAATAATTGACTGGTAGGAGGTGTCTATGGCACGTGATACTGTCCAGGTGCTACCCAGCGACTGATAAAAGCTGCAAATGGGGTTTTCATCTAAAATTTAAATTGATAGTGAAAGTCAAGACCAAAACGCTCATCAGAAAGAGTCTTTCGATATAGAGCTCCAATTGTTTGTCCGATACTCAAATGATTTTAACCTCCAGCTATCTCCAATGGTCCAATTGACAACCGCTCAATATTCTCTGCTTGAACAGGATGCCAATCCCTCTTACTTGCGGAAAATCTCCAGGCTCGACGAATTATCAAATGACGACCGCGTAGTCGACGTCGAAGACCTTCTTCTCTGGTTTCTGGCATAGCTAGGATCGATTTTCTTGCCATTTGACTTGATTGATGCCAAAAATCCAAGAATGTCCGTCAAGGTGATCACCCCCGTCAACTTCCCAGGTAATCCACCGTCAAACGATAACGTATCCTCGATTGTTGACTGGTTGGGTGGATCCACGATCCACAACCGGTGGCTCTCGGTGGCCACCAACTTGGCAATGATCCTTCCAAGGCCGGTGTGTCTATTTACATGGAAAATCGGGAACTGGTCCTTTCCCTCCTCGATCCCCTTCTGGCTCAAATTGAAGCCGATGAAGTTCATCACCGACTTGTAGAGCAAGTGACTGTTCTTAGAGGACGTGAGGTTCTTGACGTCGACTATGGAAATATTTGCAACCAAATTGCCCTTGCGGTCAATCACCGCCAACGAACTGATGCGTTCCACAAACATCTTGTGGAGGGCTTCAATCAACAAGCTGTCACCATATATGGTGAGAGGGTTGGACGAACCGATCTTCAAATCCTCAATCGACTGGTTAAAATAGTACTCCAAGTTACTAAAGCGTCTGGCATTGTCCCAGATGAACCGAATTAACCGTCTCTGTGACAAGATCCCCACAATATGCCCGATGTTGTTGACGAGCGCCACTCGGTGGACGCCGTTGCCCAAGATTTCCATCACCGACACCAAGCTGTCGTTCTCGTTGATCTTGACAAATGGGTTCTTGGGATGCAACGCAATGATGAACGTCACCGGCACCTCCTCGCCCTTCTTGCCCTTCTCGACGTACAGGTCAAACACCTCAGCCGTGATGTCGGTGTCGCTGCCGGCACCACCCACCGTCAAGTCCTGGTACCGGATCTTATTCATAATCATGAGGATGTATGTGTTTAGGTCTGAGTAATCAAATGTCAAGCAGTTGGTGAGGTCACGGGGGTCAGGCGAGGTAATGACCGGGACACTGGTCAAAGAGTGCTCCATGAGAGTTTCAAACGCCTTTTGGATCAGGTACGACGAGTTGATGGTGATTAAACGGTTACTCTCAATCAATTCTGTCAATTGAACCTCGTGCATGTCCATACTGGACCGCGAGCTCAAGCTGTTGTTGCGTGACAAGTTGAACGAGTTGATGTCGTCGTTGTTGGGGAACGGGTTGGCAGGCAACGGCGGAGGAGAGCTTAGCATTTCCACAATGGAAGGTTTACGTGACGAGGCCTGCGACAGCGAGGGGGGGAGGTGAGAGCCAATGCTGTGTTTGTGGGTATGATGCTGACTGGAGATGGATGGGTTACGTTCATGTGACAAGTTGGGTGAGATAGCCAGCGACGTGGTCTTGGGCGACGTGGGAATGGATCGTTGGAAGTTACTCATGGTGAAGTAGGTGAAAATTGGAGTCTCCAGATTTTTTTTTCGAGTGAGAAATTGGAGAAGTGAGGGTGCCCCTTTTGGGCGATAATGGGCTAGGATAGACAAAGGCACGGGGTGGGAGGTGAAAAAATGGAATCAAGAGGTGGGAGCTGTGATATGGATGGGGGTTGTTTGCATAGCAGAGGGGGGGGTCTGAAACCAGTAGGCGTTTGGGTCAGATAAGGATGTTGAGGTAGGTTGCTACCGGAGATGTCGCACGACATCGCGCGATCAGGTGCCGTGACCTTCCACAGCCTGCGACATGGATGCAGACAAAGACACAGACACAAAGAAAACAGCAACATAAATACATTTTTGGGGTGGCACGGCGGAACTCACCATTAAGGCGTCTTCTTACACACCAGAAGAAATTCTGATTGGTGGTGTTATATTTGACCGAGTGGGCCAACTTGCCGGTGGTACTTTGGTGCACCGATTGAAATGAGCTCACTTTGCTTGGAAGCCAACGTTGGGACCCAAGACGGTGGCGCCTTAGGTCGGGTCTACCCCCGGAAGTATGCATCTCAGATAAGGATCGATTAGATCCACTAGCTCAAAATCGCACCAAGTATCGCGCGCTGGCACTGCTATCTGGGGCTATCGTTTTCTCCGGTATTCCCTCGGCACACCCCCGTCACTATTAATTCCGGCCACCCAACATTTTTATTCGCACCTAAAAATTTTCGCAACTATATAAAGCACCTTCTATCCTTTAATGGATCTGGCAACCGATTCTTATTCAAATTAAATATGAGTGGTTCAGAGAAGCTTGAAATCGCCGATTTAACGGCCTTGAATGCTATTGCCGCCGGGAGCAATAAGAAGAACCCAAGAATCGTAGCTGCCGGAATCGGTGGGAAATTAATGGGTACAAAGTCGCTCGTTACGGTGACAGCGGAACAATTGACCGAAGATTTAAAACACAACAACTCCTTGTCACAAGAACAGAAGAATAAAATTATCCAGGATGTCAAGGATGCAAAGGTCGCCAATGAGGTCAAGAAAACCGAGGATGCTACCAAGTTACACATTAGTGAGCAACCTTGGACTCTTAACAACTGGTACAAGCATGTGAACTGGTTGAATTTTGTATTGGTAATTGCTATCCCAAGTTATGGATTATTTCAAGCATTCCAATACCCTCCATGTCTCAAGACCTTAGTGTTGGCATTTGTGCTCTATGCCTTTAGTGGTCTTTCCATCACCGCTGGTTACCATAGAGGTTGGGCTCACAAGGCGTACGAAATGTCTACTCCCGTCAAGTGGTTTTTTGCATTATTTGGAGCGGGTGCTATTCAAGGATCTGTCAAATGGTGGGCACATGGCCACAGAGTCCACCACAGATACACAGACACCAACAAGGATCCATATGATGCCAGAAAAGGGTTCATGTATAGTCATTTGACGTGGATGTTGACGATTCCCAACCCTAAGCACAGAGCCAGAGCCGACATTTCGGACTTGATTGCCGACCCTGTTGTCAAGTTCCAACACACACACTACATGGCTCTCTTACTTTTGATGGCATTCATCGTTCCAACCGTGACGGCCGGGTTATTTTGGGGAGACTACTGGGGAGGTTTTATCTACGGAGGAATTCTCAAGACGTTTGTTATTCAACAAGCAACCTTCTGTGTCAATTCGTTGGCTCACTGGATTGGTAAACAACCATTTGATGACAGAAGAACCCCCAGAGATCATGCATTGACGGCATTGGTGACGTTTGGTGAAGGATACCATAACTTCCATCACGAATTCCCCAGTGATTACAGAAATGCCTTGAAATGGTACCAATACGATCCTACCAAGGTAACCATTTATGTGTTGTCCAAATTGGGCTTGGCCCACAACTTAAGAACCTTCAGTCAAAACGCCATTGACCAGGGCAGATTCCAACAACAACAGAAGATGTTGGACAAAATGAGAACAAACTTGCAATGGGGTCAACAGGTGAGCGAATTGCCAGTATGGGACAGAGAAGAGTTCAATACCAGAGCTAAGAAGGAAGGTTTGATTTTGATTTCAGGTATAATTCACAACGTCAAGACGTTCATCAAAGAACATCCCGGTGGTCAAGCAGTTGTCAGAGCCTCTTTAGGTAAGGATGCCAGTGAGGCTTTCAACGGTGCTGTGTATGCTCATTCCAACGCTGCTCATAACTTGTTGGCTAACATGAGAGTGGCGGTGTTGAGGGATTCGAACCCTAACAACAACACCTTTGCTGTTCAACAACAATACTTGGATGACCATGCTATTTATAAGAAGCTTCTGTAGAAGTGCATATGAGAAATTTAATTCTTTTGGAACCAGTTTAGAAACACGTAAAATCCTTCTCTGGAGCCCTAGTCGACCGCGCATGAGATCATTCGTTAACTTGGGTAGTCAATGACGGTAGACTGCTTTGGGTATACGATTCCTAAATTGTTACCTCAGAATCACGCAACTTTTTTTTGGGTGGTGTTACTTTTACTTTTCGCTGCGAATCAGGAGATTTTTGCACCCAAAAAAAGTCCCATATAAATAGGGCTGAAAATCGAAGTTGAATTATCATCAAGATTTATTTGACACAACCACCATAAATATTCAAAATACAATGAACGCTGCTTTACCACGTACCAACGTTTTGCAATTTGCTGCTAGAAGAGTTCCAATTATTGGCCTCTGGGCCTCATTCTTGGGTGTTTTCTTCTACTGGCCACACGCAAGTAGAAGAATCTCCGACAAGGTTCACCATGTGAATAGAATCGCCGCCATATAACCGCATAGCATATACACAATATAAGAGAAACAATATACGCAATAGAAGAGAAACAATACGAGAGTGTAGGAAACAGCTCCTTAGCTCTGGTGACCGTCTATTTCCTCCATTGCAATACTTTACGTTCACTCCAATAATACTGTATATCCATCTACACATACTCAATCGAAGCCTTACCAGAAACCTTGACAATTGTGTTGCCCAAAGTATCCTTAGTACCAGCATTCTTCACATCAGCTCCCAACACCTTCACGTAGTAAGTCTTAGAAGCCTTACCCGAAGTCGAGATATCAAACCCAGAAGCAGTCTTCTTGATTGAAACGGTAGCAATAATTTCTCCTGCCTTCTTGACGTCGGGGATTGGAATCGTCTGGTTGGTTTCCAACTGGTAGACGTTCACCATAAAGTCCTCGTGATAAGCGAAGTCAGGAACTTCAATCTTGGTTTCAGGGCCAGCAGTGACAAAAGCTGAGTCAGGCCTCACCAACACGGGCATGGACTTGAAGTCATGAGTCTCTTTGAAGTACTTTCCGTCCACAGAATCTCTGATTTCCCCGTCCAAGTAACCGTACCATTTACCCTTAGGCACGTAGTAACTAACATCTCCTTCGGCATTGAACACCGGAGCCACCAACAAAGCGTCTCCCAACATGAACTGGGTGTCGCAAGTAAGGGAAACGTCATCCTGGGGGAATTCCAATAACATGGCTCTCATGACGGGAGTGGCTTCCTTGTGAGCCTCGATGGCCTTAGCAAAAATGTACGGCATCAACGAGATTTTCAAGTCGGTGAACTTCTTCAACACCACCGAAGCCTCGTCGTCAAAGTTCCATGGCACTCGGTACGAGTTGGAGCCATGTAACCGAGAATGGGAGGACATTAAGCCAAAGGCGCACCATCTCTTGTAGACGGCTGGGTCGGGAGAACCTTCAAAACCACCAATGTCGTGAGACCAGAAGCCAAAGCCCGACAAAGTCAACGACAAACCTCCTCTCAAGGACTCGGCCATGGCTTCAAATGACGACTCACAGTCACCTCCCCAGTGTACTGGGAATTGTTGGGAACCGGCGGTGGCAGAACGAGCAAAGAGGCACGCTTCATTCTTGCCCAACTTCTTTTCCAACATCTCAAACACGCACTTATTGTACTGAAACGTGTAGTAGTTGTGCATGGCCACCGGGTCGCTGCCGTCGTAGTACTTGATGTCCTTGACGGGGATTCTCTCACCAAAATCGGTCTTGAACGAATCGACTCCAATATCGACCAACGCCGCCAACTTATCCTGGTACCATTTCCAGGCATCAGGATTGGTAAAGTCTACAATTCCCATACCCGCCTGCCACAAATCGGTTTGGTAGCTGGACCCATCGGTGTTTTTGATCAAGTAGCCCTTGGCATCAGCATCCTTGAATAAAGCCGATTCCTGCGCGATGTACGAGTTGATCCACACACACACCTTGATACCAAAATCTTTCTTCAACTTGGCCAACATGGCCTTGGCGTCGGGGAAGTAGTCGGCATCAAACTCAAAGTCACACCACTGGAAGCCCTTCATCCAAAACGAGTCAAAGTGGAAGGTTCTCAAGGGAATATTCCGGTCTTTCATGCCCTGTAAGAACCCAGAGACAGTGTTAATGTCGTAGGAGGTGGTGAACGAGGTAGTCAACCACAACCCAAACGTCCACGCGGGGGGTAATGCTGGGAAGCCTGTCAACCCGGCGTACCGCTTTAAAACCGTCTTGGGGTCTGGACCGTTGATAATATAGATGCGAGCTCCTTCGCCCGGCACCGTGATATTAACCCGAGTGGTTCTTTCACTCTGTAACTCGAATACCACACTCAGGGGGGAGTCGACAAACACCCCGTAACCCTTGGACGAGAGGTAGAACGGAATGTTTTTGTAGGTCCATTCGGAAGAGGTACCACCGTCTTCGTTCCACATTTCGACTCTTTGGCCGTTCTTCAAGAAGGGTCCGAACCGTTCACCCAAGCCGTACAATTTTTCGCCCACCGAGAGATGAAGCTGGGTGGTGATGTAGGTGGAGGCGGTGTTGGTGGTGGCCGCGGCCTTGGGGTACCGCGAGTCAGCGACCCAGCCCACGGACCGGAATCCGAGTTTAGTCAAGAATCTGTCGTTGGACTTAAACTCCACTCCGAATTCGCGCTTCGCGAGGGTAGCGGTGAGGTCGCCAGCTGCCGCCAACGTCGCGGTGTGCTCGTCGACGTCGGTCGCGCTCACGGTGGTATTTTTGCTTGCAGCCAATTCGAAGCGAGGTTCTTTGCTGTTCAAGTACTTGGATAAATGGTGGTACGCTTCAAATCCCACGACTCCTTCGGCCGGTGAAGTGATTTTTGTCGAGATGGACGCGGTGTTCAAGGTGGCACCACGGTTGTCCAATGGTCTGGTACCAGCCAAGGTGTAGATGGAGTCTTTTTCCACCACGGTTTTGAAGGCCTCAGCGGCCCATCTGATCAAAACCCCCTCTTTGGATTCCCACATTCCGCGGGAAAAGCGGGTATCGCTTTCCACATACCTGTCAATGGAGTATCCGGACATGGTGATGATTGTAAAGGCAGATCATGGGAATCTGGGGATTTATATAATTAGGCATCTCAAATTTCCCCGGAAAGATTCTGGGGGGATTGTGCAGGAGGGAGGGGCTGCGAGTGGGAGGATATTCCACTAAATTTTCCGACACGTGAGCCACCGCACGTGAGTGTCCCCGGGGGCTCCCATGGGTTCCAGCAGCCATGGTAATGGAGGTGTAGTACTGGGTGTGTATAGGTAATACACCTCTGGGAGTCCGAGAGTCAAGTTGAGGAATATTGACAGCCGAAACGGTTGAGTACCAGAGAATTGATCTATCACTTGGTGATGGATCTGGAGTTCACCAACATGCAGAAAACACAAACTACCTGACTTTCATGTCACTAATGGGAGTTCCCCAGGTTTTTAATTGAGTTACCTGGATGTGAAGCTCTGATAGTTAAGGATGATAGGCCATCCATTAAAAGCGCGGAAATTTCCTATCATCAACTTACAATGCCAAAACCGTTCCAGCCCATCAGCGATATCTTGAACACTACCAGCCCTACCAAGCCCCAGTCGTTCAACGAGATCTATGGTGAGCCCGAGAATTTCTTGGAAATCGAGGTACGTTTCTGCGCTCGGATGGGTATCCCTCATGGGTGTCCACCCCTGGATTCCCACCCTTGAGAGCCCACTATTACACAACCAGTACTAACATCCACAGGTACGCAGTGCCCAGACCCACAATACCGGCCGCGAAGTCTTCACCGACTACGAGGTGGTGTGCAGAGTATGTATTAACATCACCCACACCCAACTAATTGCTGTACTAACTATTTAGACCAACATTCCAGCATTCAAAAAACGCCATAGTAAAGTCCGTAGGCGGTACTCAGATTTCGTACGGTTGAAGCAAATTCTCGAAACGGAGACATCTCGGGTGGTGATTCCTCTGTTGCCAGGGAAGATCTTACTCAATTCGAACAAATTCAACGATTTGAATATTGAGAAACGAAGACAAGGCCTTGAAAAGTTTTTGAGCATTGTGAGTGGGCACCCACTCCTACAGACCGGATCTAAAACCCTCATAGACTTTATCCAAGATGACAAGTGGGACCCCAAGCCGTTAAACTATTACTAGGGAGTTAAGCCCGATTAGGGTGGGAGGCCAAGCTCCGGATATCGATACCCAAGCTCCGATGGTCTAGAGCCAAGCTCCGGACCCCCGACGCCCAAGCTCCGGACCTCGATATTCCCCTTCAGGTGCTCGTATAACCAGTCCCTCGGGGTCGATCTCCGAGCTGGTAGCTTCTTCGACGTCTCCTGGTGGTAGAGTCCAAATTCTCTCCCCGAGCAGAGGCGTTCATGACTGAAAATCAAACACTGCATCTCTATTACCGACAAAACATTACTAAACCCCCAAATGTACATTCATTGTATCGTTCTTCATAACCTTCTCCACAATTGACATTGACTGTCATGATCAACTTCGACCCCATACACCCAACGCTTTCGCACGTTGGGCATGGGCGTATGGATCACACTAAAGCCCGAATGTCGAGCACGACATTCAACCCTCGTAAACGCCGGTCGGTGTTTACTTGACCCGGAATATAGGAGACGTAGGCATACACCGACATTTTGCACCTCGTATAGTTAAGACGCTCATCCTGGTTGGGCCTGGGAGCTGCTTGGGAGTACCAAAAGTTTGCAGCAACTTGCGAGGGTAGGGTGGCCGTTGGTCGGAAGGTGCCGCGGGTGCTTACGTCTTATAACTGGCTACAATTCTTATGGTTCTATAAACTTGGCAAGAAGCAAGCTAGGCTGAGCTAGGCCCCGTGGTTTACGCACTTCAAAATTTAGATTTTCAAATGTTCCCCTCCTCTTCAGTAATTGCTCGAGCAATTGTCATCATGTGAGCCATTTTTTCCCAGGAAAAAATGTATCACTCTGGATAAAGTAACGCAGGGGCTTAATTAACTCACCCGACGTAGTATATCCGGGAACGGATTGATGCCTCGAATTAGGTTGAACGGCTTGATGCAGCCAGTGGTGACCTCCATTCTGGTGGGCGTATGGAAATGTCGCAGCAACTCCTAAATCCGAACTTAGGCATATCGGATATAGACTCCCTGATGGGTTGGATGTATGGGGCAGAGGGGGTGCCTGCACACCTTCAGTGGCACACGCGACATTGGCTATGGGTTCCCTTAATCATCACCTACTAGTAACCGATTCAATTGACCAGACTGGCACCTATTTTCATCAGGTGATATTGGGCGCAAAACAACGTGATCCCTCAGGCGAGGTTGCCCAATTGGGCTAAAAATCGCCAGTTGATCCTCACTTTTCAAACGTTATCAGCTGCTGCGAATGTTTGCAATATCCGAGACATAAAAGTAAGGTCTCATGTCGGACGTCATGCAACCAATCAGGGAACACCCCACTTCAGTCAGTGGACGTCGAGGATTACTTTTTTTTTCACTATTCTCCTCCTACTGAGTTTCTTTCTACAAACTATAAAAGCCATTAAAAGTCCCCTGGATTTCGATCCCAAGTTGTTCATAATACAAATCAACAGTGAATAAATTAAGAATAGCGTCTAAGGTAATTAAAATGTCAATTCCTAAGACCCAAAAAGCAGTTATCTTTGAAACCAATGGTGGACCATTGAAGTACGCCGACATCCAAGTGCCAAAGCCCAAGGCCAATGAGTTGTTAATCAACGTCAAGTACTCGGGTGTTTGTCACACCGACTTGCACGCCTGGAAGGGCGACTGGCCATTGGCCACCAAGTTGCCTTTGGTGGGAGGTCATGAAGGTGCCGGTGTGGTTGTCGGTATGGGGGAAAATGTTGTGGGATGGGAGATTGGTGATTATGCTGGTATCAAGTGGTTGAACGGTTCGTGCTTGTCGTGTGAATTCTGTAACACCTCCAACGAGTCCAATTGTGCCGATGCCGACTTGTCAGGATACACCCATGATGGTTCCTTCCAGCAATATGCCACTGCTGATGCAGTTCAAGCTGCCAGAATCCCCAAGGGAGTCGACTTGGCTCAAGTGGCTCCAATTTTGTGTGCCGGTATCACCGTGTACAAAGCCTTGAAGACTGCCAACTTAGCAGCCGGCCAATGGGTTGCCATTTCCGGTGCCGGTGGTGGTTTGGGTTCTTTGGCCATTCAATACGCCAAGGCCATGGGCTACAGAGTTTTGGGTATTGACGGTGGTGAAGAAAAGGGTGAATTTGTCAAGTCTTTGGGAGCAGAATACTACGTGGACTTCACCAAATCCAAGGATGTGGCAAAGGAAATCATTAAGGTCACCAACGGAGGTCCTCACGGGGTTATAAATGTGTCTGTATCTGAAGCTGCCATTTCTCAATCTTGTCAGTACGTGAGAAGCTTGGGTACCGTGGTTTTGGTTGGTTTGCCAGCCGGTGCCAAGGTTACTGCTCCAGTGTTTGAATCGGTCGTGAAGTCCATTTCCATCCGGGGTTCTTATGTTGGTAACAGAGCTGACACTGCTGAAGCCATTGACTTTTTCACCAGAGGTTTGATCAAGTGTCCAATTAAAATTGCTGGTTTATCCGAGTTGCCAAAGATTTACGAATTGATGGAACAGGGTAAGATCATTGGTAGATATGTCGTTGACACCTCCAAGTAGTCTAGCTAGTAAAATTATGTTTTGAATGCAAGCTTTTCTGGAATTATATTGGTAGTGATTTTGCAACCATCATGCGCAGCTGCACACAAAAGCTACGGATTAGGAAGTTCAATCTCGGGTTAAACTCTCAGTATACTTTCTACTACAAACCTAACTCTAGCTACTTAAAAAGCTCTGGTCAATGGAGACAACACTTCTTTACCCTTGTAGAAGGTAATAGTTTTGGAAGCTCTTTCGGCAACTCCTTCTGGAGTGAATTCCAAGTACTTATACACATCTTCAGCCTTACCAGAAGCACCAAATCTGGACAATCCAAATTGCTCGTGAGAGTATTTGGACCATCCGAATGGAGACATCACTTCAATCGATACAACTGGAGCTCCGTCGGGCAAAACACTCAATCTGTATTCATCAGATTGTTTGTCAAAAGTAAGGAAGTCAGGAATAGATACAACACTAACCTTCTTACCTTCAGCTTCCAACAACTTAGCAGCGTTGACGGCAATTTCAACTTCAGATCCAGAGGCAACCAAAATCACGTCAGGCTTGGAAGCTTCCTTCAACACGTAACCACCCTTGGAAGCCTTTTCGATAGAAGAACCTTCCAATTGAGGTAAGTTTTGTCTAGACAAAGCCAAAATGTGAGGAGTGGAGGTGGAAGAAACAGCAGACTTGTAAGCAGCAGATACTTCATTACCATCAGCAGGTCTCCAGACAGAGCAGTTTGGCAAGGCTCTGAAGTGGGCCAAGGTTTCAATAGGTTGATGGGTTGGACCGTCTTCTCCCAAACCAATCGAGTCATGGGTAGCGACCCAGGTAATTGGGTGTCCAGAAAGAGCAGATAATCTGACGGCACCGGCAGCGTAGGAAACAAAGTTCAAGAAAGTACCTCCGTAGTTCTTGTAGTTGGCACCAAAGGCAGCAATACCGTTCATAATGGCACCCATACCGTGTTCTCTAACACCATATCTGATGTACTTACCCGAGTAGTCACCCAAACCGGTGGAAGGTGGTTGAAAGTCAACTGAGCCGGTGGCCTTGGTCAAGTTGGAAGGGGTCAAATCGGCAGAACCTCCAATGAATTCGGGGAGAATGTCAGACAAAGCATTGATAACCCCTTCAGACAACTTTCTGGTAGCCACAGACTTGTCAGCAGGAGTGAAAGAAGGTAAGGCCTTTTCCCAGCCTTCTGGCAACTTTCCGTCCAATCTTCTTTGCACTTCGGCTCCCAATTCTGGGTACTCTTTCTTGTAGGCAGCAAAGGTGGCTTCCCATTCCTTTTGTACCTTAAGGTTGGATTCAACGTGCTTTTGGTAAGATTCGGTGACTTCCTTTGGCACTGCGAAAAACTCTTCGGGGTCGAATCCAAATTTCAGCTTCAATTGCTTGACATCGTCAGGCTTCAATGGAGCTCCATGAACCCCATGAGTACCTTGAGCCAAAGAACCGTAACCGATGGTGGTCTTGATTCTGATCAAGGTGGGCTTGTCGGTGACCTTCTTGGCCTCTTCAATGGCTTTGGCGATTCCAGCCAAGTCACTGTTACCGTCTTCCACCTCCAAGATGTGCCAGGCATAAGCCTTGTATCTGGCAATGACATCTTCGGTGAAGGCCACTTCGGTGGATCCGTCGATGGAGATTTGGTTATCATCCCAGAAAGCAATCAAGTTACCCAATTGCAAGTGTCCTGCAAGAGACGAGGCTTCGGATGAAACACCTTCCATCAAACATCCATCTCCCAAGAAACAATAGGTGAAGTTGTCGGAAAGGGTATAGTTGGGTTTGTTGTAGGTGGCAGCAAATTGTTTTTGTGCGAGGGCCAAACCCACCGCATTACAAATACCTTGACCCAAAGGTCCGGTGGTAACTTCCACACCTGGACAGTCTGTACTTTCAGGGTGTCCAGGAGTTTTGGAGTGCAACTGTCTGAACGACTTCAAGTCTTCCACGGTATAGTCATATCCGTACAAAAACAACATTGTGTACAACAAGGCACAGGCGTGACCGTTGGACAAAACGAATCTGTCTCTGTTGATCCACTTGGTGTCCTTGGGGTTGAACTTCATGTTTTGAAACACGACATGAGCGGCGGGGGCCAAGCCTAAGGGGGCACCGGGATGACCCGAGTTGGCCTTGGAGACCGTGTCGACGGCAAGCAATCTGATGGTGTTAACGGCTAATTGATCAGTTGACATAGTGTACAATCAATTTTACAGGAATTAGTTAGAAAAGGGTAAAAATTTGAAAGAGCGAATTGGCCCTTTATATAAAGTTGGGAATGCAGAGTTGTCGAAGAGGGAAATCGGGCTCGGAACAGGAGCGACTTTTTTAGCAGATGGGGACAACCAATGGGTGAACATTCCAACCAGAGGTGATTCTACAGATGGGAGACAGGTATACCAATCAATCCTGGGATTCAAAGAGTTGAGAGGGTGGGTGGGTGGTGGAAGTAGCGGGTATGTGGCGGGCAAGCTTATTAATTTGAGAGATCTGGAAGCATAGCGAATTGCGAGAGCTCGAGCGATATCCGGGGGTGGTGGATGTTGGGTGAAGCCAGGGGGTATAACCGCCAATCCTAGCTGCCGGCATTGGCGCGGTGGGTGAGCCACCAGCTGGCAGACTTTCGTGGGATCATTCTCGCAAGGGCCCCCACGTCCTGCCCCCCCGGTTTTCACCTCCTCTCTTCGCCCCCGCCCCCTCGGAAATGAGAATTTGGTTCTGTTTTTCGCTCCTGGTGGACGGACTGCCCGTCCACGCCCACCCTCTCACCATCCACCGTCAATGCCGGCCTGATTCTGCACAAACCCTCGCACCCTCGACCTCCACCTACTCCTTACCCAATCCATTCTTGCCGGAGTTTTCAATCCCGCCGGTGAAATTCCTGGAACAATCGTGCATTCGTATATAACTATCCATTATGGGTCCTCAAACGGACTCTTCTCTCCACTGGTCTGCGATGGCAGCCGACCGTTGTGGTCTATCTCTACGTCCAACACAAACGACCCCCCGTCCGACCTGGCGGTCGCATCATCACCCGCCCTGGCACCGGGTTGGCCCAAATCAATTAAATCTAGGGCCATCTCCGTATGATTGTTCCGCCGCACGCTGGTGGCCCTCTGGATCTCGCCTAAGTCCAGGTCCACGTCGCTGTCGCCGTCCGAGTCCGACAGGTAGTTTTGGCCCTCGTCCTCTTCCGCGATTTGGCTTGTCACATTTGACACGGTGCTCTCGTTAAGCTGCCGCGTGGAGGTGACAATGCTGGTTTTCGAGTTGTTTTTACTGACAGAATTATTGACCGAATCGTCTACATCGACATCAACTCCATCATAATCGTCGTCAAATTCTTCTTCATCTTCGTCCTCTTCCTCGATTCGGTCCACACTAATAAGACGTGGTTGGGCCTTTATAGCTGTCATGGTGTTATCCTGTTTAGGTTCCTCGCTGTAGTTGGCTCTCATAATGTCACCAATAATTGAAGCATTTTCAATGGTGTTGAGATCGGAGAAAATCGAGTCAGTCTCGTAGGAGTAGATCGACTTGGTGTTATTTTTGGTGGGGCGCACCGTGACTCCAGGAATATAGGCGATGGGGAGAATATTCGACGCGTTGGTGGTGGAGATGGTGGTGGCCACGCTATTTCTGCGGCTGGAGTTGGCGTCGAGGTACGGCGACGCTGCCGTCAAGTTGCGCGACATGAGTCTCTGGCTCGCGCGCCGACTGGCACTGGCCTGGCCCCGCCGGCTCTTGAACTTGGCCTGCGGCCGCGTGAACAGCTCGTACGACGACAACCTTCGGTTGGCAAGGTTGGCACGACGCCCAGCACCACCAGCACCACCTCCAGGCCGCTCCGTCGTCTCGAGCCCGCCAGAATACCGCTTGTCAGGATTACTGTTACCAGCACTTTCGCTGCTCATGGCGTCTTTCAGCTCGTCTAGGTCGAGGTCTTCCATATATATCTCTTCATCGTCCTCCAAACTGGGGTGTCGTTTCTTCCACACAAAAAAGTAGTACATGAGCCCACTGGCGATCACGGCGGCCACACCGCCCACCACTCCACCAACAATACCGCCAATATTGGGTCCTTTTGACCCACTGTCGTCTAAATCTGAACAGTAATACTTGGGACACAGCAGGCACGACTGCGCTGAAAGCAACCGCTCCTGGTTGGAGCCACAAGTCGGGCCGGTGGGCGTGGTACTGGGACACACCACACACCCATGGCTGTCAGTGGAATACAGCGACGACGCGGCACGGGGAAACACTCGTACGGGACTAGGATATTGCTGGCCTGTGGTGGAGGTGGGACGTACGGCCCTATTGGCGGCGATTATGAAGGCAGTCGCGGTAGCCTCTGCTCCAGCTTGTCCAGCGTCTCGAGCTATCACCTCTGGCGATACTGACATTGAATGGATAAATCAGAAAAATTCACCAGATGTGTGCAAATAAAAGGTTGGAACTGGGGAGATTTGTTGTATTCCTCCAGCGAAAAATTCTTTAGTGTTGAGACTAAAGTGTTAAATGCCAAAGTACTTTAGGATTTGAAACCTGCGATGGGTTGGTATCAAGTTTGTGCAAGCTCCTGGGATTGTTTGAGGTTCGAATTTCTATTGTTAGAGCGCGCGATGCGGCGATTCTAGATCTGGATCAGAGTGACGACACGATCGGAGGAGGCACAGACACAGAAGGAACATATAGACCCAGAGAATGTACGGGGTAATTCACAGTGGAGGATGTATGGGTCAGAACTTACACAAAGAGTTTGAATGCTGCGGGGCTTTGGAACAAAGCATTTTCTAGATGCTAATCAGAATTCTCTGAGGCGATGAGCGGAAGCGAGGACATGCCAATCCGAGAAGGCTCGATGTTGAAAGGGTTGTGTTAGGGTAGAAAGTCAGTCGAGAAACTCTCAAACCATTAAATCACAACTAAATGACAGATCACAAATGACAGATCACAAATGACAGATCACAAATGACAGATCACAAATGACAGATCACAAATGACAGATCACAAATGACAGATAATAAATGACAAACCACAAAAATAAAAAAGTACAAACACACAAAAACTACAAAAATCACAGAAACCAAGATCTAATTTCATCTGTTTGCAACCTCTTTAGTGTTTCACCCCTAGTAGAGCTGAAAAATCCAGATATATCCCTTTCCCTCTCCATACAGACTACACCATCTCTTTCTTCTACGTGTTTGTGCTATCGTTTCTAAATTCATTCTAACTATATTACATGAAACGTCTCATGCTCCCCAAACACCAGCTGATCCTTGTGCCTCACCAACCACGTCTCCTGATAGTCAAAGTACTGCCAGTCACGGGTCTTGCGGTTCTCTTGAAACCATTGCTTGCTCGAGGTCTCATATACCCACCCTCTTCTTGACAACTCTCTTGCAGCATTGGCCCGGGATAAGTTGTATATGCCTTCTCCGTAGTAGAAACAGAAGAAAAGCGTATCATCATTAAACTTTTTCATGATATTGGCAGACTGTAACTCAAACATAGGCTCTTGAGGATAGTCTATCGACGAAGGATGTACGTTTCGAGGAGTATACTGGCGAGGGGTTTCTGCATCAAAAGAGTCAGGACAGTTGTACAACGAGTTTTCCAACAACGTCCCGATCGTCTTAAACGGGAGCGGTCTTGATAACCGGGCCTGGCTGAGGGCCAATAATCGTGGAATGGTGTCAAGAAAGGTTTTGACTTCTGGGGCTTCGGTGTATGCAGCGGACGTGATGGGCGAAGCGGTGGACGACTTGGCAGTGTGTACTTTGGAGAGGTTTTGGCCGTTCAAGCCCGGTGGACCGTTGGTAGGAGCCGATGTGGTGGCTCTAGTGACGGTGGGGGTGGTGGTGGCAGCAGCCAACGAAGAAGGAGCCGATGCGAGCGCAGCTGCTTCTGCCACCGCTTCTGCCATCGTCTTCCCGCTCTCGTAGACACTAGCGAGCGGTGGTGGTGCTGGTGCAGAGACTGGTGGTGCCACAGCGGCTTCACCAAGAGCATTTTTAATGACACCCGAGTACGAAGTTCCACTGGTCAACGCAGGAGCAGGCACCGGGACCACCACCGGCTTTTTAGCAGGCACAGAAGGTACCGCAGGCACAACCGGTTTCTTTTCCTCCTTCTTTTCCTCCTTCTTCTTTTCTGGATCTTTGTCGTTGTCCAACTCGTTCTCGAGCTGCTCATTCTCGAGACGCTCTGCTTCTTCTCTCTCTTGTTGTTCAACATTAAACGCATTGAAATCAGCCTCTTCAAGGTTCAACGTCTCATAAAAGTCGTCGTAATCGATGAAATCCTCGTCCTGGTTACTCTCGACAATATAGTCCAAATCATCTCTAATGGAGTCAATGAGGTCGGGCTTCAAGATCTCGTTTTCTAAGCTCCGTAACACGTTTTCCAACTTCTGCAAGTGGTTGGTGAGCAGCTCATGCATCTCTTTGGCCTCATCCAAACTCGCCTGGATGGTGATGGCGTTGGAAGACTTGGCCTTCTTCATCTGACTTGCCAACAGATGCACTTCAGTCTCCACAATCTCGTTCTGAGCGCTCAACTTCTCTATCACCTCACTGATGTACTCACAGGCCTCGGCCTTCTTGGCGTCCATCGAGTCACCAAACCCTCTCAATCGGCCTCCTGGCGTCTTGGAAAGTAACTCCAATCCTTCGTTGGAGAATTGTTTGATCTTCGATATCTTTTCCAAATCCTTAAACTGATCCATCGCATGCTCGATTTTCGTTCTGTTTTCATGTAACACTTTCTTGTCGAGCTTGATTGACAGATCACCTAACCACTGTTTAACTTGGTCTCTCAATCGCTGAAGCTTCTTGATTTCCTTCTTCAAGTCTGCCTCGAACTTATCTCGCTGAGTGGTGATCTCAGTGGCGAAGAGCTTTTCGTGGGTGTCGTTGAACACCAACAACCCTTCCGAAATCTTCTTGTTGACCTTATCGATCTCCTGTTGTAGTTTCCGTGCACTCATGGGTGGTTTCTGAAGCACAAAAGTTGGCGGTCAAAAGTCGCGGTGATGGGGGCCGTGCTGAAATGTACTGCTGCTGGTTGCGAGGCAGTTAGATCAATTATATTCTACTCTATACACCGAATGGGGGTCTATGGCCGTGTGCCACTCCCGTCTACAGACCACACCACAAAAATTGTTTAATCCGATCTCTGCACTTCCTGGTCCAAAAAAACATCGGTGAAGTGGCTCAATTGCTGGAAATTGTGTTCAAAAGCCTTGCTGTTACTGTAGTATGGATCCACCACGATCTTGTCGACCGAATCATCGGTCCGCCATTCCCCGAAAAGCTCAATTCTGGTGGTGCAATTCTTGGGCTTCATAAACATCAACTCGCTCTTATGGCCCTGGTCCATAGCTAATAAGTAGTCAAATCTTTGAAAGTCGGACCGCTCAATTCCTTGGGCCCGGTGGTGCATTGGCACGCCGTGCTTGCGACAGGTGCTGGCCGACCGGGAGTCGGGGGAGTCTCCTTGGTGCCAGGAACTGATTCCAAAGGAGTCGATTAGCTTGAAGTGGGATTCCAATCCCAGCTGTTTCACCTTGTGTTTGAACAACGCTTCAGCCATGGGTGACCGACATCTGAGGGCTTGTTAGTACAGAACTGTGACTGCTGCATTGTCGACGGGACTTACATGTTGCCGGTGCACACAAATGCAACGGATAGTTGGTTATCTTTTGACATGGTTGAAAATGCGAAAATCTGTGGAGACAATAGTACATACAAATACAACTATAAATGAGTGAAGATATACGACAAAAAAAAATCAAGGAATTAAAATAACCCGTGAGGAAGTCAAGGTCCCTGAGAGATGATATGGCTCTTCCACTGGTTAAAGTCAAGGTTTTCGCTGTACAAAAAATTGAATGTATCGTCAGACTCGGGCTTGAACTTCTTCTCTTCCGTGAACAAAAAGTCCAAATCATCTTCTTCCTCTTCTCTTTCTCTCTTGAGACCCAACCCATTCAACAATCCCAGACTTTTGTCGGTACCGGCAACACCACCGGCAATTTCGGCACACACATCGAGAATCTCCATCGACACCGCTTCCTTGATGCTACTCACCTGCTTGAACGACGTGACGATGGCCTCAGGCTTAATGGTAGCAGTCCACTCAGTAGAAGGAGACGATGGCGTCCGAAGAGTACTGTTACCGTTCAAAGACTTAATGGAAGAAATTGACGACTTGCCATTTACCGAAGGAGAAGGCGTAGGTAAGCCTTTCAAGTCCAGCGAGTCATCAAACTCCACAAGGTTCGCCAACGACGCAAAGAAGAACTTCTCCGGATCTTGGTCCGACATCTCCTTTCTCTTGTTCAACTCAAACACCTGCGATTCGTTCTCATCGATGCTGCTGAAGATATCGCCAATTGCGTGCTCATTCAACTTACCTCCAGAGATCTTATTCTGGAAGTTGGGAGATTGGTTGTTATCACCGGGAGTATTCTTGTTGCTCTGACTGGTGGGAACTTGCGGCGTAGGAATACTGTTGGGGGTTCTGATAGCATTGGCCAATGAAGCCGGGGTGGTGGCACTCGCTCCTGGGGTTGGAGCACCTCCTTTGGTGGATTTTTTCCTACCGGCCTGGGAACTTGTAGAAGCTCTCTTACCCTTGGCACGGGCATTGGCATTGGCACTGGCAGACTGTCCCATGATAGGTGAAGAGCTGGGGTTGTTCATCATGGGGCTGTTGATTACGGGCTGTGACACGGTGGGGGCCGATAATGGCTGTGTTTGGGGGATGCCTTGAGGTTGTCCAGTAGGACCCGACCACTGGGATTGGCCCATATTCATCTGGTTATACCCACCCGGAAGAGGAGCCAGTTGTTGTTGTTGTTGTTGTTGAGGTTGTGGCTGTGGTTTGAACTGGTTTCGTATCTGGGACACCGGCACCTGTGGCATTTGCTGCTGAGGCTGTTGCGCCTGGAGCTGCTGCCTGCGAATGTTGAACTGCTCCTTGACGTAGTCAAAGTATTTGAAGTATTGGACTCTAAGCTTCTCGGCTAGGTCGGGCGAAGCAAAATAGCTTCCTCTTTGCAATTTCTCCATGATATTCTTGGTCATGCTCTTCATCTGAATCAACCGTTTCGTGCCTTCGACGTTTTTGGTCAAAATGAAAAAGTAGTTGATGATGCTATCCACATTGGAGTATTGCAGAGAGATCTTTGACATGGTGTCTCTGACGGTGTTCTTATCATTTTGAGATAACAACCCTGAAACATCCTTCAAAGTCACGTTGTTGCGAGAAACTTCTTCAATCAACTGCCGCAACTTCATTCGCATGTCATCTGTGAATGGAGGTAACATGGCTGCCAACTGGTTGCCATTACCAGCAGCACTCAGAGGACGCATATTCATCTGATTTCCTGGTGCAACTTGTCCACCAGACGGGGATTGGGCCATAGGTTGTCTTTGGTTCATCACAGGGCTTTGGTTCATGGGCAAGTTGTTCATTAATGGCAGCTGTTGAGGCATCTGGTTTATTTGAGAAGGCACCTGAGTCTGCGGCTGGGCAAGTCTGCGTTGTTGGGTTTGAATCTGTACTTGTGCTTGTGGCATGTTCATTTGATTCATTTGGTTCATGTTCATTTGGTTCATATTTCCCTGAGCACCTGCCTGGTTGATTTGCTGTTGGCCACTGGCCTGGCTGCCCATTCTGGGTTGGGGTTGCGGCTGTTGAGGTTGACGAGCTTGTTGCTGCTTCCACTGGATAGTTTTCTGGTGCACAATGAACTTTCTGATGAAGCTTTCCTCTTGAGCCTGGTCCAAGTTGTTCTGAATCGAACCGTTACTCTGGAGCCTCTTCAACAACATCATGGCCTCTGAGCTATACTTCAAAATATCCTGAGGGGTTATGGAGAAGTTGGGGGGTTTTGGACCTTGCTGGGCCTGATTTGGTGGTGGCCGTTGCTGCTGTTGTTGAGGCTGGTGAGAGTACTGCCGTTGCTGCTGGTTTGCAATGGCCTGGGGTTGTTGGGGTTGTTGGGGTTGTTGGGGCTGCTGAAGTTGTTGAGGCTGCTGAGGCGGTTGCGACTGAGACTGCTGCGACTGTTGGGCCTGCTGTTGTTTCTGCTGCATTTGTCTTTGCATCAACTGCTGCTTCTGCTGGGGAGTCAAGTTGTTGATGTTGAAGTTATTGCCCATATTCATGTTCATGCCATTGCCCATGTTCATGTTGTTCATGCCGTTCATATTCATGTTGTGCATGCCATTCATACCCATATTATTCATGCCCATGTTCATATTGTTCATGTTCATGTTGTTGATGCTGTTCTGCGAGATATTGTTCTGCGAGAGGTTATTCTGCGAGATATTGTTCTGCGAGAGGTTATTCTGCGAGATATTGTTCTGCGGGAGGTTGTTCTGCGGGAGGTTGTTCTGCGACATGTTGTTCATGTTCATGTTCATACCCATGTTGTTCATTCTGTTTGGCTGTTGCTGTTGCTGTTGCTGTTGCTGCTGAGGATGTAACTTCCGCTGCTGCTGCTGCCGCAACGCTACCTGAAGATGCGTGTTATGGATTTCCTTGATGGTGCCCATGGCACTGGCCGGGATCATTTTCTTGTTGATACAGTCAAACACCTGGTTCCAGGTGGTGACAGTGGACGGTAAGTTGGGGATCTTTGCCAAAAGCGCCGGGGGAATGGCGGCATTTCTGATCATATTCAGAATCTGCTGGATGGTTTGTTGCTGGGATGGAGTGCCGGTAGCACCAGCCTGGGGGTCCTGGCCCTGGCCCTGGCCATGGCCCGGCTGCATCTGGTTGGCCTGGATCTGGGCCGCAGTCTGCTGCCGAGCCTGGGCCTGTTGTTGCATAAAGTTGGATGAGGCAGTAGTGTTGGCAGCGGGACGCGGAGCGTTGGCACGGGCACCCGACCGGAGCAGTGTGATCTTCAGCTTGATCACTCTCAAGTACTCGTCTTTTCCCTGGCTCTTTAAAAAAGTGTATTTCTCAAACTCAGACGCCATGGTGGCCGCCTTTTGATCATTATAATTGGTATTTTGAATCTCCTTTAAAGTGGCCGCCAAAATGTGGACAACCTTTTGCCGGTCTGCCACCGAGTACATCGAGTGCCAGGTGGAGCCTCCGTTGACCTGGTTATTCATGGGGGATTTTGGAATCAGTAGAACCGGTTAGTGGATAAGGATATGCTAGCGTGACGTTGAAAAAACGGTTGATAGAACGGGAGGAAGAGATGTGGAAATCAACAGTAGGGTTCCACGAATATCACCACGGAGTTACAAACAATCGGTAGTAGTTGAGTAAAAAAGGTGTTAGTTAAATTTTTACCTTACGGGGTTCGTTATTTTTTTCCTGATTGATTTTTTCAGGTTCTCGATTATAAGGTGGCTCGCCTACCAGGAATGGAATCGTGTTAGAAATAGACGAGAAAACAGAGAGGGAGAGACACAGAGAACACAACAGCACACAACAGGAGTATCACACTGTCATACACCACATCAGTAGTCCGGTGCCCAGTGAGGTGATTTTCTACATATTTGAGTCTCGGATCAAAGTCGGGGTTTTGTTGCTGGGACGATTGCACACGGCGTACACAGTTTTCAAATTCCAATCAGCGAACGCCGAGCGATAATTTCTTTTGTTCATTAGCTAATCTTATCTAAGTAGTTGCAACTAAATAGTGACAAATGACCTTTTAATAGCCCGAGAGTCTTCTGCCGCCGCCTGCTCGGCCTGGTCAATATACTGGGCCTGATGCTGTAAATTCCATTGGGTTCTCACGAATTTCATCCCTTGTAAATTAAAGTTGATCTTGTGGCTGCTGCCCTCAAGCAGTTGCCGCAAATGAGTTTTAATTGTCACCAACTGACTCTTTAAATCCAGATCCTTCTGGTGCACCAACTCCTTGAGATTGTTCTTCACCAAGAAGTTCAACACCTTGCACACCACCGAGATCTGGTTCAAATTGTTGAGTTTTTGCATCCACACCTCGATGAACGCGAGAAGCTTTTTGGTGTAGGAGAATGGAAGCACAAGCAACGCATCCTCCAATTGTGCCGACCGGATGCTTGTCACGGTCTTGAACACATGCTGCTCGCCGCTCATACCGTACGCCATCAAAATCGTGTGGGACTCCGGTTTGGTGGGTTTTACCCCATGGGGCTGCTTTTGGTACTGGGCGAGCGCCTGATGATACTGAACTTGATTGTTCAAGTCCTCATACCCGATGTCGATGGCCTCGATAAGCTTCTCTCCCGCCTTCAACGACTCCATTGTCTGCTTGGTCACCTTCGTCACCTCATCACTGTCGTCACCTTCTTCTGTAACCGGTTCTTCACCTTCAAGCGATGTCAAGAGCGTATCCTCATACAACTCATCGATCTCCTTTTCCCGCTCTTCTTCCAAGAACACTTGGTCGTTGGTGGCACTCCAGAGACGGAGCGAGTGGTCGTGGGACGCGGAGACCATGAACAAACCACTGTGACTGACACTGAGACTCCAAACTTCCAGCTGGTGAGCAACCAACTTCTGGATACACTCGAACTTGTCTCCATCCCAGTACTTGATCAACCCGTCCTTACCACTGGAGAAGAAGTTGTGCGAGTCCCCAATGAACTTGACGTTCATGATCGAGTCTTGGTGCCCGAAAATGGACTTATGACAGTCTCCAAAGTCCAACCCCCAGATCTTGATATTCTTGTCGGCAGAGGAGGTGATGATCAACTTGGAGTCACTGGAGATATCGATCGATAACACCGGGAGTTTGTGTCCGTATAATGTTAAGAACAACTTCAAGGTGTCGAGGTACACCACCTGCACGTTGTTGTTCAATAAGGAGATGGCTAGTAACTTTCCGTGCGACGACACTTTGACGGCCAACACTTCATCTGTCATCTCCAACGTTTGTTTGTGGTTAAACTTCAACTTGGTGACGACCTCCTTGGTACCAGGTACCGTTTCGGTCACCAACTGTAAGTCCCAGAACTTGACACTTTTGTCGTTTCCTCCCGTAATCAATGTTTTCCCATCGGGACTCAAGTCGAGACACCAGATTGCACTTCCTTCATCATTGGACTCGTCTCCTTTATGGGCTTGCTCGACCTTGTCCACCAACGACGACGATGATAAGTCGTAGAGCTCCAAATCCCCATTTTTATAGCCAATGACCACCAACGAACCTCCTGGTAAAAACTTGCAGCATAAGGCATATCCACTGGATAACTGAAAGTTTCTCAACACATTAAAGGTTTTAAGATTCCACACCTTGAGCTCTCCATTTGAGGCCGTCACCAACAATTGGTCGTCGCTGGAGATGTCGATGGACCGAATGTCGTTTCGGTGACCAAGAAGTTCGATGGTGTTGCTTCTGTCTATCACCACCTCCTGGTTCTTCTTCAAGTTTTCAGGCATTTGAACCGTGTAGAGCTCCACTGCGTTGTTCACCAATGATACCAACACCTTCAACTTCTTGCCAGCCTTGAACCAGCTGCACGACTTGATTTTGTGGATGGTTCGCAAAGTGGTAAACGGAGTTATTAACATGTTGATCTCGTTTTCTCTGATGTTCTCCACAATTTCTTCTTCTGACATCCCCTTTTCCTTGAGTCTCTTGGTTCTCGACTTGACCCCCTTCTGTAACTCGGCGTCCGTTCTCACACGGAACATCTCCACCGTTCGGTCGGTGTTTTGCAAGTAGAAAATCTGGTTGACCTCACCGCCCTTGAGAATTTGCTCAAATTCCATCTGGTTACACCGGGCTTTGCTCTGCTTGGCAAACATCCCACGTTCCTGGATCTTCTTCATATCCTCGTTTGCCAAGTCAATGTCCCACACCTTGACCTGGTCTTTGTTTCCACTGGTGATGAGCATATTCAGATCATAGTTTACTGCTAAAGACCAACACTCGTTGGAATGGGCAATGTGGGTCTCAACACACTGTTTGGACTCGAGCTCCCATAACTTGACCAACCCATCTTTGGAGACACTGACGATGTAGTCGTCCAACTCATCGACTTCTTTCTTGCCCTGAGATAAAAACGTCAAGTCGGTAACTTCTCCCTTGTGTCCTTTTAATTTGAACAAGCCTTCTTCTCCCACCAAATCCCACAAAATTATGCTCGCATCGTTGGACCCAGAAACCAACCGGGTGCCGCTGGTGTCGAATTTCAACTTGCTGATTCTGCTTTTGTGACCTTGGAATTTAATTATTACAGAGGCCGATGCCAAATCCCACACTTTTATAGTTCCGTCGTTGTAACCTGACGCCACGATGTTGCTGGTCGCGTGGTAAGCAAGGTAAGAGACGGAGCTTGGCGGCTGGCTTGTAGGCGCATTGGAGGCACCGGGAGTCAACCCATCACTGAGAGTTTGGAGCTTCTCACCCGTCTTGATGTCCCACACCAAGATCTCTTCCACTCCTGAAGTCAAGGCTCTACCAGCGGATTTCTTGGACTGGCTGTCAATTGGGGGAAGCCAGACTATGTTGGACTGCGAGGTAATTACCCCGAAACAGGTTTCCTGCTCGTATCGGTCATATGACTTGACCATGGTTTATGTACAATTTTTTAGATGAGATGAAAAAATTGCGATGCGATCGCGAAAATTTATGGCTGCAAAACCATTCTATTAGAAGGCGGTATATACTAACGACACTAAGAAAAGCATTAGTGGAGAAAAGTGCACTTGAATATTAGCACCCGAGTCCAGAGATCTTGAAGCCGAGCTTGTTGGGGTCTTGAAGCTGGTTCCAGTGGAACTGGTGGTTCCACCCTCTCCGGTTGTACTCGCATCACCAGCACGGGTGGAACTGGCAAGGGACTCACTGGTCTGTAGGCTCTCAGCACTATCTGAAACCAGCAGCGAGAAATCCACCACCGCAGAGTACACCATATCACTTTTATCGGGAAACCAACAGTAGTCTTCAAAGCATTTCTGGCACTCCGAAGACTGGCTCAAGTTAAACCGCTCCTGAGTTCTCCGTATCACAGCACACCCCACACACGTCGCCCATTTCCCATCATCGGAAAAATTGCCCCGGGACGCTATTTCAAACCCGTTTTTAATCATCGCGAGCTTTTCGTCCTCATCGTATGTCAACTTGAAAGAAGAAGTGTTACTGTCGTACGACTGGTGGATATTAGGAACGTATACAATCAACGGCACATCAGTGGTGTTGATGTCCTTGTTACCACTCAACTCCACCAACGGGTCCAACTCCGAAGCGTTGCACCCAAAGAAGACTGGCCTCTCATTGAGTCCTTGGTCAAGAAACTCTTCGTATGACGAAGGCATATACGGAATGGGGGTTCCCTTTCCCTGGTGTCCAAACTGACGACGATAGGTATGAATAAGTGCCGAGCCGTTGGGCCACCCGGTAGGCGTGTCGCTGGAGCTATCGAACGCAAGAATCACATCCACCCCCCGCTTTGGTTGTACCAAAGGGTACAAGGGGATGTTCTGATCGTCTTCTCCTCCATCCACGAGGTTCATGGTGGAGTTCCCGGTGATAACCTCGTTATCCGCGTACTCGGAGCGGTAGAAAGGGTTGGGCTCGTACAAGGCCACGTCAATGTCGGTCAGACTTAACAACCCCATCACCTTTTCAATGGCTCCGTACAAATACTTGGTGAGTTTCTGATCCTTGGCCTTGGTCAAAAGCTGGTTGAATATCGTCAGCGAGCTAGCCAACACAAATCCACCGTTATCGAAGTTCACCACGCACTCGCTGCTCAGATTGGGTTGACCATTGTCGAGATTGGTGCCAATATACTGCGTATCGACAAAACTCCTGACACTGGGATCCCAGCTGCCAAACTCATACGGGGTGATCTCGTATACGGTTGAGTTCAAGGTGATGGTTCGGACCTGGGGGTTTCGGGAATCGGCCACCACAAATGGGTATGGCATCGTATGGTCTTCAAAACTCGATAAGTTCCTGATTCCCGACCAGGTTAGGTTTTGGCCGCCATCGGTGGTAAAGAACTGGTACCCCAACATGCGACCCCAGAGATCGGTCAAAGTGGTCTCAAAATGCTCTTCTTTGGCACTTAGACTGGTTCCAATGTCAGAGTAGTACAGTCCCGTCTTAAAGATGTTAAGACCATTGGGATTGAACACCGAATCCTCCAAGTTCCAGATATCTAATTTGCCCGATAAAATGTCGTCCACGCTGATCCAGTTATTGAGGGCCAAGGTGCCCACCAACCAGCTGCCACCAGAAAGACCGGCAATGTAGGTCGAGCTATCCAAAAGACCCCCCAAAGCCTTTTTGTTGGCATTGGTGTACCGCCCATCCATCGCCAACACCTCGCCGGCTCCTGTCAACATGGCCCTATAGCCACCGCCACTGAATGCCAAACCAATGGTGATATTGTGGGAGTTTGAGTACTGATCAATGAACTGTGAGGCATTGAAATCCGAGAGCTGGGCAATGTTTTCGAGAAATCCCGCCAACTTGTCATTGGTGTACTTTTGCCGAGCCTGAACGTACTCCTTTTCGTTATCAGAGATGCTGTTAGCTTCTCGTAAAAGACTGAAACTGGGACATTCCACTTGGTAAGGCTCATATGCGTTTCGCTCATGGTCCCAGGGCCAGGTAATGGCGATCACCACTTGAGTCGCCGTCATCAACCAGACAACACACCACGAATAAAGCATGTCTGGGTATATGAGTATATGGAACTGAAAAAGACATACTTGTTGCTATTTAAATAGAGTTTCAAGCAGTGTTTCATGAGCAACAATTGTTAGAAAATATTGGGGAAGCAGCTGCAAAAGCCGCTCGAAAATTGCAAATCATTTTCAGACATCTCGCGCGAGACTCTATAGGTTATTATGTACTCTAATACTACCCTAATCTAATACCTCTAACGACAATGGGGATCATGGCACCGGTAGAGATGGTGAACCGTCTATGGCCCAACACGGTGATGAACGTCCTGATGGTCCCGGCGTGGGACGTAGTAGAAATGAAGGTATTGGCCACCGCCAGTTGCTTGGCGACTTCCCCCACAGCAATGTTATAGTCCTCATCAAAAACCCGTTGTAAAAACCTGTTGGTGCGGATGCAGTGCTCGTGTAACTTCTCGCGGTTGTGAGCATCAAAGAATTCGTCTTCCTCGGTGAACCCATCTTCAAATACAAACCCGTACTGCCCAAACCGCTGCTGGATCACCGATTTAGTAGACCTACGATCACAAAGATTCAACCCCGAGGTTTCCCTGAGCCCTTCAGTCACCACCGGCTGGAGTCCCTGCGGCTTGAGACCGGTCCAGGTGTGCGCCAACGTGTGTGACGACCGTTGCAACGGTGATACGTAAAATTTGGATGGCATTGGGGCTCCTTGGGCGAGCTGATGTTTCCAGAGCTCATGGTTCTCCTTGGCCTGGTTAATGCCCAAGTCTGTCAACATGGGGTCGGGAGCAAACTCCACGTCACCATCATGTGTTTCCTTGTACCACTTGCGGTACCATTCTTCGTAGCTGTATTTGTTGATCACCACGTTGTGGAACCCCTGACCATGTCTGGCCAAAAACAACAACTTGTACGC
The DNA here is from genome assembly GCF_029203305.1 of Yamadazyma tenuis. Lineage (NCBI taxonomy): Eukaryota > Fungi > Ascomycota > Pichiomycetes > Serinales > Debaryomycetaceae > Yamadazyma > Yamadazyma tenuis. The sequence continues at coordinate 1,129,262 of NC_089463.1, forward strand.
CTCATTGCCTGGCGCCTTGAGATTAAGTTCCTTAAGATCAGCAATGGTCTGGTCCCACGACTTGAGGCGGCCAAAGTCCTCGGTGGCGTAGTTGAATTTGAAGTCGTCTGTGGCGTCCTCTGCCTGTTTGAAGAAGCCTTTAACCACCTCGAACCTCCAGCGGAACGCCCCTGTCTTCTGGCGCAACTCATCGATCCGTTGCCGGTAGAGGATCTCCTGGTCTTCGTCTTCATGGGCATCGGCGTAGTCGGCCTCCGTGGGAATCAATAACGATGGCTTGCTCATCATAAGATGGATTTCCAAAATCAATACCAAATTGCGCGACTCAATTAATATCGTTAATTATAATATACATGTTAGGTTTTACGAGACGAACCGGGTCTGAAGTCTGGCTTGAAGTCGGCTCGCTTGTGGCCACCATTCTTCTTGATCTGGAACTTTGATACAAGCGGAATATGGTCGGACGGGAAGTTAGCATCGGGGAAGCCAATCACGTGTTTGGCGTAGTCAGGGTCCACCTTGCCCAACAAGCCTTTAACTTCGATACTTCCAGGAGTATACCAGATATAGTCGATGGTGGTGGTGAAGTCGGGCGTGCAGTTGGTGAACGGAAGCTCGCCCACGGTTTCATAGGCCGACTTCAACTTGAAGACGTTCTTGAACCCTTCTTCCGTGAACTTGCCGTAGTCGTATCCGTCGAGATCACTGTGGGTCTTAACAGACCCAGTGGAAAACAACTGGTAAACTGCACTGTCGACGATGGAGTTGAAGTCTCCACAGATGATGAGTGGGGTGTTCTTGACGTCGTCGTTGGCTCCCACAAACTTCTTCAAAATTCCCTTCAACTCTTCCAACAATACACCCACCTGTAAGGCCTTGACATCGTTGAACAACGGGTCCCAGTGTAAATGGGTGGTGATGATACAGATCTTCTCACCCGTCTCCTTGTGCTGCATGAACGCGATCAAGGCCACATGGTCCTTGTTCATGAACCGGTTGAAAAGATCTTTGGTCTTCTTGTACTTCTCAGATCCCATACATGCACTGTTATACTCAAAGTTGATCTTTTGGATCAACTCGAACTTACTGGTTTTGTAGAACACTGCACACCCGTCAACCTTTTTGGCATCAAGTTCTCCCATGGTCTTGCTTCTAGTTTTGCTGTAGAACAATCCTTTGTATCCCAACTTTTGCATGCGAGGCACCCAGAACTCGTGGAAAGTCCGGGTCTCCACTTCTTGCATGCACACAACATCGGTGTTCATTTCAGTCACCTCCTTCTCCAACAAGGGTCTTCTATACTCCCAGTCTAATGCCCACGCAGGCGTATATTTGTGCATTCTGGTGGTGGCATAATGCTGACACAAGGTGTTGTAGGACATGAGGGTGAATGAGCTGGAGGAATTCAGATCCTCATTGGCATACGCCTCGGGGTTGGCGGTGGGATCAATGACTTCTCCATCGTCTTCCAACAAGATCCAATCTCTGGCCTTAGGTTTGGGTAAAGTAGGAGGAAGGTCTCTCAAGTATGTGATTAAGTCCTTGGTACCCTTTTCGGCCAAGATATTGGCAATTTGGGGGTCCATAGGATTACCTTCAATCCCCAAAAACAACAACTCAATCAAATTTCCAAGCCCATTGGGTAAGGTTTTGATTTCATTATCGAACAAGTAAAGATATCTCAAATTATAGCATAATCCAAGGTCTCCGGGGATGTCTTCGATCTTGTTTTGAGACAAATCCAAAGTTCTCAATCCCCTTAATCTACTGATCATAGAAGGAACTGCTGTCAACTTATTGTTGTTGAGGTAAAGCGACTCCAAAAAGTCATAGTTGAATAACTTGGGTGACACGTTCGAAATGCCCTGGCCACTCAAGTCCAATTGGCACCACAACTGCTGACCATTGGTCTTTTGTCTCATTCTCTCCTCTTCATGCATCGTATCGTCTTCGTAGTAGTTGACGGTTTTCTTGTTGTACAATAAGGCTGCGTTTGTGGTGGGAGTACTTGACTTTTGCGAGAGTCTCTCTTGTTCCTCCACTGATGCCACAATTGACTTGGTGGCATCAATAAGACTGACAGACTTCACGTCGTTATATGGGTTTTTGACTTTCCGGGAGTTGGCTGCGTACTGGCGAGCATAGTAATGAGGAATACTGGCAGATCGAGAGATTTGGCACAACTGCTGCTGGTGTTGCCAGTGGATCGAGTTGGGCTTGTCGACCGCAATCGAGCTCTGCTTCGGGCCCTGAATGCCTCCGTACTGTTGCAGATTCTGACCCTGAGTCTGTGGTTGAGACTGTTGAAGGTGAGGTGGCAACTGCTGGTACAGGCCAAACTGCTGTTGCGGCTGTGACTGTTGAAACTGTTGCATTTGCTGCATTTGTTGAGGCCCTTGCTGCTGGAACTGCAGGGGAAAGAACTGTTGTGGTTGAGGTTGGGCCTGAGGTTGGGTTTGGTTCATTTGAACCTGAGGGTTCAGCTGGCCAGGTCTCTGGAAAGAGTAAGGCTTGGATCCATCATTCAAGTCCTGGCCAAATGGTTGTTGTGGTTGGGACTGGCCTTGTTGTAATTGTTGTAATAAAATCTGTTGAGCCTGGATATTTGGCTGTTGTGGTGGAGGTTGACCAGGAGCTTGGCTCTGCTGGAACTTAGCATTTATATTCATTTGGTGGTGTCCAGAACGGTGTTGATACGAATCAGGGGTCTATTCATCAATTTGTTGACGGATTCAAGATGGTCGATTTCGGTTCAAGTCAACGATGGGGGGATCTGGAGAGGTGTGGATCAACTGTTTAAGGTGGGAAAACAGTAGCAGAAACGTACTTTTGGTGGAGTTCCCTGGATCAGGTAGCGGCGGCGGGTTGTATCAATGACCTGGCAAGTAGATAGATAGTATCAAATACGTTATCTTGTTCAGTTCCTTGAATTAGATGAGAAATTTGGAAAACTTGGACAACTTCTGAAAGCGCGCACGCCAGTCAAATTTTCTACTAGAGACAGGTAGGGGAAAAGATAGTTATAGGAACAGATAAATGAGAGGTAGAGGAAACAAAGGGGAGTATTATGATTAGTGGATGTTGGATATGTATTTACAGTTTTTTTACCATTTCACCTTAATGTTGATGATACGTATGGTACGCGCACGCACACCGGTCCCCGTTTTGGCAGCCAAACATCAACACCAACGAGCCACATCAGCAATAGTTGTCACAGGACTGGTTCTGGACTATCACGGTGCTCCCACGTCACGTGCCCATGCTCACCAACAACTGGGCCAAGTCTCCTCTGCCCTTCTTCAACTTCTCCAACCTCTCTTCTGTTAAGCCCTTGTTCACAAGCTTACGGTTCACAGACTTACACAAACTTTTGGTTGCAAGACTGCAAACATCACAATTTTGAAACTGTGGTGTACAGATAACCTGGCCGAATCCCACGAGCAACGGGTTGATCTCGGCCCAGAACTTCCGAGGAAGCCATTCCTCTAAATATTTTCTGGTCATATCTGGATTGGTGGTCTTCTTAGACCATCCCCACATCATTGCAAGGCGATGAAGGTGGACGTCTACCCCGATACCGGTGCTGATGTTCCAGCCCCGCTGGAGAAGAAGGTACCCCATTTTCGGCCCCACCCCTGGAAGTTTGACAATCTGTTCAATGGTGTTGGGAATGTCACCTCCAAATTGTTCCTGAAGCATAATACATGCATTTTTGATGTAAACCGTCTTACGATTGTGAAACCCAACCTTGCCAATATACCCGTCGAGTTCCTTGTCGGAGAGGGTCATCACCGACTCCAAGCTGAGTCCCTGTTGAAACCCCCGCAGTTTCAAGCCGTTATTAAGCTTGCGCATCGCATCATCGAGAACCTCGTCTTTGGTCTGGGACGACAACATCAACAGAATGAGCAACTGGAACCTGAAGGTCCGGGGATCGTTGACCAGCAATTTAGGAGTCATTCCATCAGGTATACGTTCACAGCCCATGAGATCGACCGGAGCAGTGATTTTGGCCCGCATCTCCACAACTTCATTGTAGATATCTACCCACCTGGGCGGGAACTTGGCGGCAGAGTCCATGTCTTCGTTGCTGGCACGCATGAAGATGTTCGGGAGCTCCTCGATATCGGGCACCTGTTTGTGTTGTTGTAGGTTTTGTGGTGTGGCTTCAGGCTTCACCTCACACGAGATTGAGTGAGGTTCTATTTTCACCTCTATTTCCAGCACCAGCCCGAACTCCAGTTTCACGTCCAGTTTCAAATCTAGCACCACATTCTCTTCCTTCACGCCTTCAGGAACGGGCACTCGCCCTCGCTTAACCGCTGTAGTAGCTTCTTTAATTCTCCGTTTCGCCATAGTGCCAAAACAAATTCCGCTCCTCCGCGAAGATGAGCCTTCTCACTGTCTCTCACTTTATGACTCAAAACTAGTCAAATCCACAAATATATAAACAGATATTGCACCACCCACCAATGTCAGACATGGACGAGAGTGGCACCAGCAAGTCACCGTCGCCTACCCCGAGGCCTAAGGCCAAGGCAAAACCCAAACAGTCCACTACCAACACCCGGAAAATCGAACTAGGCTCTGGCAAAAATGCTAGAATCGCCCAGGCATGCGACCGGTGCAGAGCAAAAAAGACAAAGTGCGACGGCAAACAGCCCCAGTGCTCCAACTGTGATGCTATTGGCATCAAGTGTATTGTATCTGATAAGCTCAGTCGAAGGGCGTTCCCAAAGGGATATACCGAGACTCTTGAAGAGCGGATCCGCCAATTGGAAGCAGAGAACAATCGACTCAGCGGCGTGATAGATTTGCGAGACGAACAGATCAAGGGATACAAAGATATTAACGGCGAAACCATTTCTCTGAAGGTAAATGCAGCTTTTGACAAACTTGCTACTAAAGATGACTATTCTGACGATGAGGAACACCAAAATGGCCACAGCCACCAGCACGATGATGGGTGCCAGTGCGGATGTCACACCGAGTCAGTGTTGGCCCATGAGCGGCCGGTATCGATAATGAACGGAGTTCACGGCCCTTTGTCCATCACAGACTCTCTTATGTTCACCGATGGAGATGATACCAATAGTTTGCTTAGCACCGACGATGAGCTCATCTCGAACTCGCTCGGTAGCATTCTTCTCCACAGAAACGAGTTGTTCAACAACGGGGCGAATCCGGCTCCAGGAGCATTTGCTGCTGCCACTGCTATTGAAAAAATGCAGAAGGATCCCAACTCCAAAGTGCTTTTCGACAAACAACAGATGTTAACGGCTTTGGTGGCAGCCTCGATCCCCAGAAGCACTGAAGAGACGCTTTTCGTGCCGACCTTGTTGGCGAGTATTTGTCAAACCTATGGCTACGATTCAAAACCTGCAGTTTTGGCTGCAAATGCGATTGGATCTTTGAAAGAAAACTCAAACGAGGTGAACTCCAACCGGTACCGGAATGAAGTATCTGACCCCAACCTCTTGACATTGATCATGAATAGGCGAAATACCGTTCATTTGGATCCAAACGAGGTGATTCTTTTCTTGAAACACCTCCAATTGCCCGCGTCCAAAGTTGAGTTAGACCATCTCACCACCATATATTTCCAAGAATGGGGGTCCAATCTCCCGATCTTGAATAAGAATTCGTTTTTGAGGAGTTACTCGACCCTCATAGATGTTATAGACAGTGGCAGAGTTACCAGCGACCAGTTTGGCTCATCCGAACATGAACCTATAGAAAAGTTTGGGGCCATTATCGTGGTCATTCTTGCGTTGAGTTTCCTTTCCAACAAGCATGGTTTCTTCAACGCGTCGGAGACTTCAAATGAAGTAGTCGACAAGTACGTGCGAGACTTGAAGCACTACGATACACTCATTCATGAATTCATCAAACCCAACTGCCTAATTACCGAGACATGCTCAATATTGTCTCTTCAAATCTTGACGTTATCGTTGCAGTATTGTCTAGCCATTGGTGACGTTTCCACCTGCTACGTGTTGCGTGGTCGGGTCATCACCATGGCCCAACAATTAAGATTACACAGATGTCCAGCAGCCGTTTTAGGTGTAAGTGGAACTAGAGACGATATGAATTTGAGAATTCTTCAACAGGGAGAAAGACGTATTCTTTTCTGGGCAGCCTACTGCTTGGACGTCTACTGTTCATTGAATTTGGGAGTTCCCAGGCTTCTAAAGGACTACGAAATCGAGTGTGCTCTTCCATTTACTGGAAAGAGCGAACAAGATGACGACGAGGAAGAGAACGAAAATATCTTAATCTTGAACAACACCCAGTTAACCATAGTGGGGAAAGTGTCTCGGTACTCTTTGAGCATGATATTATATTGCCGAGTTCTTGGAAGCATTTTGGATGGAATATACTCCAGTGCACAAGGCTCTTCCGATGAAGCAGTGCCACTAAAGACAGAGCGGAAATTGGAGTGCTGGAGACGGGAATTACCAGAAGAGTTGAGATTTGAAATGGGCATGAATGGGTTTTCCTTGAAGTCCGACCAGCCTATCACCGACCATTTGCAAACCTGCAGCAAACAGCAACTCTGTTTGGTCTTCCTCTATTTCCATGCCCGGATTCTTATCAATTTACCGGTGATTTCCAAGTTTGGAAACCATCACGATGTGGGACTTTCAACCAAGCAGAAGCTTTACAGAGGTGAGCGTAACAAGAGTTCCATAATGTCCAGTATGACCATGATTCAACAATCGTCTCTTCAAATCTTGGAAATCTTGAAGGTTTTATTCAATCCATTGAGTTCCAAGTTGTTACCACTTCCCATCAATCTTCCCAGAGAGCATTCGCGCCTCACTTTATTGGTTGCAAAAGGCACTTTGGAGTACATAAAAGGAGGATCACTTTACCTGGATCTGAAGCAGTTACTACTCGATACAATTCCATTGTTGATCAGGGAAAGCAAGTACGATGTTCCTGGAGGGTTAACCAAAAATTCAGCCAAATTGATTGAAATGGCCATATTGAGCATTCTTGGATTGCCCCAGAACAAGACGTTGATGCTAAACAAGAAGAAATTGAACACGATTCCCGTGACAAAAACTGCCGTCAACAGAAGTCCTTCAACACTACAAACCATGACATCGCTGTCGTCCAATGAAAATAATGGATTTCCCACCGGCAGCATGGATAACAGCTTACCATTCCTTGACTATACGATGGCCGAACTCAGAGTGGATGTGCCCGAAACTACGTCCACCATCGAAGAAGCCAATGATGCCAACGACTTTGAAGATCTTTTTGATTTCGATCCTTTCAAGGTCAATTTGAGTCAGAATCTCTTGATCAACGAATTTGCTGCCGATGGATCGTTGGGACTTGTGCCGTTCCTCAAGGACGAAGAATCCTCGGTTTACGACTTCAACCGTGACGCATCTGCATTATACTAGTTTAATGACCAATGATATTTTATTAATAAACTCTATTACTGACAAATAACATGCCTCGTAAGTGTCTCCACATTTGATATTCGGCTCCGAAAAAACTCCGAGCGCAGTCGCGAAAACTATAAAACCTGGAGAAACTGCCCAAGAGCTGGAGAAACTACAAATAATAAAATGGCTACATTCTCCAAGACCGGATTCAAGACTTTGAACTACAACTCGTTTCGTCCGAGGTACCCTCCGTCCTTTTACCAACTTTTGGCCAAGTACGCGACGGGTTCTGACTCGCCAAAACCTATTCAAAGAACCTTGGATATAGGATGTGGAACTGGAATTGCAACCTACGATCTACTCAACATCTCCGAAAACGTCGTGGGGTTGGACTTGTCGCCATCTATGGTGCAAACGTGCAACGACTTGAAGGCCCAACGTTGTGAGGAATTGGGAATTAAGGACCAATCTCGTGTTTCATTTGTGGAGGGAGATATCGACAGTTTACCTACAAACGAGAAGTTCGACTTGATCACGGCCGCACAGTGCCTTCACTGGTCGAGTGACTTCCCAAAGTTCTTTAAGCGGATTCACGAGATCCTCAAGCCCGGTGGGACGTTAGCTTACTGGTACTACGTGGATCCGATATTTGTAAATGATTCTCCAGAAGCTTTGCAAAAGGCAAAGAAAATCTACTTCAAGTACGCCTACGATGACCCCAACCTCATGGGACCACACTGGGAGCAACCGGGCCGAAATGTTATTAAGAACTGCTATGTGGATGTTAACAAGCACATTCCTAAAGAAGCTTTCACCGACGTGACCATCGACTCGTACTATCCTCTGGTGGACGCGTACGTGCCTCCTTCGGACGACAAGAACCTTGTTTTGGTCAAGCCTGGGGTGGGCATAAAAGCCATGGAAAAGTATTTTAGTACTTATAGTGGATACCATAACCTTTTAGCGGTCAACAAGGATTCAACGTTTATTGACGACTATGCCAAAGAATTGAAGGAAGCCACCGGATGGACCGACGACACCAAGTTAGATATGGTGTGGAACACCGGTTACACGTTCTTGAAGAAGGCCTGAGAATTCTGACTATTTATAATTCAATATATACCCTATGAAGTGAATCCGCGCATTCGCGTTTATGGACGTACATCTTAACTTCATAATGCTATTTGTTATTCCCTCATCAGTAGTACGAGTGATAGCCGGCTCGTTCCTCCTATGGGTTCTCTTATCTACCATAATCCCTCAGGCGATCACCAAATTCCGTGATCCATCGGTCAAAGCCAACTCATTCTCGGGGCCAGTTTATCCCTACACATCTATAACTCCATTTGATTCGGTGCCAATCCGCAACAGCACCGTCTATTATGTCATTGGCCATCCTGACGATGAGGTGATGTTTTTCTCCCCGTCAATTCTCGAGCTTTCCAAGCCTATTTACCACAATACCCTCAAGCTCATCTGTTTGTCTGTGGGGGATGCAGTAGACTCAAGTTACGGACCAATTCGTAGCAGAGAATTACACGAGTCAGCCAGGATCCTAGGTCTACACCATGATGACGTGGTAGTGGCTGATGAGTTCAAGGATGGTATGGACGAGACGTGGGACCATTCACGTATCAGCCAGGTGTTGTCTCACCACATCAGTGAAAAGTCCAACGTGGTGATAGTGACGTTTGACGAACTAGGGGTCTCTGGCCACCCCAACCACATTTCTTTGTACCACGGATGCCGAATGTTTGTGCAATCATCCACAAATATAAGTATGTACAAATTGAAGACACTCAACTTTTTGGAAAAGTACTCTTTCACGGTGCTCACCAACATCGAGTTAATGGTGGACCACGTTCTGCAGTTGGTGTTGAGCAAAATCCTCAAGTTCAACATCAACATCGGCATCAGCTTGTTCAACACGCCCAAAAATGCTACAGGTACCAAAATATATTCTGATTTAAATATGTTAAGTGTTAGCTATGCTGCCATGGCCTACGGACACTTTTCGCAGATGGTGTGGTTCCGGTACGGGTGGTTGGTCTTCAGTCGGTACTTGACCTTTAATCACCTCATAGAGGCATAATACCATAGCACATTTACATTCATAATGACATTAAACGTTTCGGAATCCAAACTGAGTCTGGCACCAATTGGACCCATGCTCGTAGTACTCCTGCTTGGAGATGGTGACTTTATCTATAATTTCACTCTGACATAACTCAGCGCCGCCGTACCAGCTGGCCACATCGGGCTTGTGGTCTCCGCTGGAAACCACCTGTACTTTCCAGTCCAGGGGGAGCTCTTTGGCCAATTCATCTTCAAGTCGAGTACTAAACCCGGGTACTAAACTGGTACCTCCCACCACCGTGATATTTTGCAGTAGTAACGGTCTTGCAACCACTGGAGATGTCATGATGGCCTCCACCACCAAGTCAGTCAAGTTTTTAATGGGGGCCGTTTGAAGAATTGCACTGGTGGACGGAGCGTTATCAAAGATGATTTCAGGTCTATAGAGCGATTCAGGCACCACAAACCTCTCGTCTGTAAGTACAAGACTCTGAAGGTCTCCCGCCCCACGCTGGCCCAGCTGCCGCACGTACCCGGTGGTGGTGGTCTTGAAATCTGGTAAAACAAACTCACATTCGTGGGCAAGCTTTTTCTTGAGGGCAGCCCCAAAGTCCTGGGCCATAAAACAGGTGGATTCCTTGATGGTATTTATAAGCACTGGCTCATCCAGAATATCGTAGTGCCGGAACGAGATTATTTCTCGCAAGAGTCCGTTCAAGGCCCTTCCTCCAATCGGTAATTTCCTGACACCCTTCCAGTATACCGATTGATAGATGATGGGAACTATCCAAGTAGCACTAAACCCACAGTCCACCACGAGACTAAAGTCGGGATCACCTGCATACGTCCACGGCACCAAAGAAGGGGCGATACATCGGTAGTAACTGCCAAACCCGTACTCTTCAAATACGATTTGGTCTGTGTTCATCGAGAGCTGAGGTAACTGGAACGGCGTCTCCGTGAGCACCAAGCCCAAGTCGGTGGGATTGATATCTTTTTTGGATAATAGGTCAAACGTGTAGTCCCACACGGGTTTTTCTGTTTCCCACGACGTGAGGTGACCCTGTTCATGAGGTCTTTTGAATATCAACCCGCTGTGGTTGTTGGTAGATATGTAGTCACTACCGATATAAAGGCTTCCATCCTTGGCCTTGGAAATGGCGTTGTGCTGAATGGTAGGCTCGTTCAGCTCGGCAAATCCGGCCTTGACGCTGTAGCTTCCGTTGTCAACCACAAGATATGTCATATATAGAAGGGTAAGTGAATGTTAGGATGCGCGAACTTAGATTTTCACAATGTGTGCGTAAATGGATTGTGCGAAGAGAACCATGGTAGATACAAGCGTCAAGTGCCAAGCGCTAAGTGTAGTTTTGGTGGTGCAGCACCCGGGAAATACCTCACCCGACCTCCGGCTCAGGCCCGATCTTCGCCGCCCCTCTTGCGTCATTATCTGCGCAAATGGTGTTCCAGTGCATGAAATCCTTTGGATGCGAAATTCCATAAATTGTGCAGCCCAACCGGGGCGCCGGTAAATGTCGCACCCCGCTCATACAACGGAGAGAGGTATGTAATTATTGACTACACCACCAGAATTTGCCCAAAAAAAAGCACGTACCTAGATATACCACCTACCACCAGCCATATTTCTCCACAACCTACCTCCCGTTCTCGCGGTTGGGCTTTTCCCATATATACCCCCGGGAGGAACCACGCGACATTGTCGCGCTGCACGCCGGATCGCGTTGTTTCGGCCTCCAGGCCATCACCAAGTGTGGATTCGGTATACCGATATCAGTATTTTACACTGCATTGTAAACAAGTTGCTTTTCAAGCTTATCAACCGCCCCTAACGCATCGCCCATAAATAAGCCCCCCATCCTTTCCAAATCAACCTTTATATTTGTGCCTATATTGTCTGTGCTTCCTATACATCTGGCTCGTGATTGATTACTCGTCAACCCCAAATGTCCATCTTCAATAAGATACACCCACCCGAGCCCAAGCTCCCCACAGCCGTGGCCCACACGACGGCCAGCATCGCCAGCCTGCTCAGTCACCACGGCCATCATCCCCTTCACCACCCCGAGCCTGCCAAACCAGTTGCCTCACAAATGGACCTTGCTATTGAGCTCGAATCTCCTCCAGCAGTTTTATACGGGCACGAGACCGAGCTGACAGGTTCCATCGTGTCGGGACTCCTTTGGATCAACGCCCAGGAGGTTGCTGATGTGGTTTCCGTCACCTTGTCGCTCGTGCAAACCATTCACCTTTCCCGGCCATTTCTCCTCTCTTCGCCGTCAGTGCAATCGTGCAAAGAATGCAATACCCGAGAAAACGTGCTAGCCCGGTGGGACGTGGTGACGGCTCGGTCGTCGTTCGCCCCCGGCTCCCACGCATACCCGTTTTCCCATCTTTTACCGGGAGCTTTACCTCCCTCCAGCAAGCTTGGGTCCAAAACCTCCACTTCGTATATCAAGTACGAATTAGTGGCCGAAGCCGTTGTGTACGCGGCCCCCGTGCCCGTCAAGGTGATGCTCCCGCTACACATCACACGGCTGGTGCTAAAGGGCCCCGACCGAAACTCTCTAAGAGTGTTTCCTCCTACCGACGTACGAGCTTCAGCCGTGCTCCCCAACGTGGTGTACCCCAAATCAACCTTCCCAGTGGAGTTACGTCTCGACAACATGAACAGCAAGTCGGGCGACCGGCGGTGGAGAATGAGGAAGTTGGCGTGGAGAATCGAAGAAACTTGCAAAGTTAGGGCCTTCTGTTGTCCTAAGCACCAGTCCAAGCTCCGGACCTCTGAGGACGCCCAACGGCGATCAAAGGTGTTGACACCCAAACTGAAGGCCGGTGCCCACCACAGCACCATCCAAACCACCGTAATGTTGGCTCCAGATACGTCTGTCATCGAAGAGTCGGGTGGCCGCGACCCCGAAAACCTGGCGTCTGGGCTTAATGGGGCCCCAGCGGTGGCAGTGGACACAGAGGAGGTAGAACAGAGTGCCCCGACACGCGCGGTGGAGAATTTCGACGAGGACTTTGGCTCTCGAGCCAGAGGAGCGTCTGAAAGCTCCCACGGGCCTCGTGTCAGAGGTGGTTCCGAAAGCTCCAATGCCCCCAGCCCCAGCCCTGCTTCCACCCCTCACACCACTCCCGGCTCCCCCGATGACCTCCACCTCTACGTCTCCGAAACCAGAACTGTCTCCCACGGCGACCTCAAATCTGGTTGGAAGTCCGACTTTGCAGCCACCGGCAAAATCGATCTTGTGGCCAACATCAACTGCATGAATGTTTCCACCGGACTTGTGAAAACAACCACCCGGGCCTCGAGCCTCGACCCAGGTGATCTTTATGACAACCTTCGTCACGGGGCCAACTTGTCCTGCGATATTGACGATCCTAATGAAGGAATCTTTGTTTCCCACTTGCTCAACATTGAGGTAATAGTGGCAGAAGAGACCATTCCTGTCAAGAAGAAACGCGTCAAAAGTAGCCGGGACCTCACGCTTGAACCCACAAGTTCCGCCAGCTCGCAAACGGCAGACGAGGCGACCTCCTCCTCCAGCCCTCTGCAAGCGATGGGGACCCCCACCGGCGCTGCCCGGGTGTTGAGAATGCAATTCAAGTTGAATATCACTGAACGGTCGGGGCTTGGAATCGCGTGGGACGACGAAGTTCCTCCCACGTACGAAGACGTCCGCACCCTATCTCCTCCCACGTACGAGTCGTCGGCCAGTGCCACCCCTCAAAGCAGGGGCTTGCAGCCAGGGTCTAGCGAGTTGCAGCCACAGTCTTCTGACTCCAGTCCATTGGCCGAGCCTCCTTCGGCGGTGCTACGTACCCCCGGAATCTTGTATGGGATCGGGAGCACCCCAGGAATGTCCATACACGTCGACTCTATTGACAACATGCTTGTTGAAGATAGAATCCAGGATTTGAGGTTGTAGTCAGCCGTTCGCAGAGAACGTCTGAAAACACCAGAGAGTGGGCAGAGCCCGAGACTCTATAGAGAAATTACGATATCCATGTCTTATAAATCCTTCTACCAACCCTCTACCAGCCCTCTACAAAAAATACTTCTAATCTTACTCTTGACCCCAACTGTCAAACACCTTCTCCCAGATTTGCACCCACATCTTAGGTTTGCGCGACAAAAAATTTCAAGGAACATCAAACATCGCAGAGGGTTCGATTCGGTATCACATACACCATGGACACCAAACCACATAGGCAGACGAAGTCCCCACTGTTCTACCTCTACGAAGAAGAGCGGCTGCGTTCCGAAGACTCCATTTCCCAACCCATCTCCTTACCCAAGCGTCAGACAAGGGAACCACTGGAATGGACATACTCCAATCCGTTGAATACTCACACAACTGCCACCGCTAAGGCCAACGAGCACGTCCGGTTGGACAGCCCGGTGATGTCCTTGAGGGACCACTTCAACACCAAAAACGACATTTTGAAGTTCCCCGTCGAATCCACCCATTCTTACTCATACGCTCATCTATCGCCCAATTCCTTGGCACTACGCTTGAATGTGTTAAGAAGGTCTCTCCAGATTCTCCGTGACCGTCCCGCATTGATCAGCGCCATCAACAACAACGTCACTAACGACAAGTTCCATGAGTTCAAAAATACCTTCAACTACTCCATGACTCCGCTTCTGAGACAGGTTCTGTCAGACAGCGCCTCAATCACCCAAAAGTCTAACTTGCAAACAAACGCCCTGTCAGCAGCATTGGCGGCATTATTCCGTCCGTCCCTACAACGGTCAGATAGTTTCCCGGTGGATGAGATTTATTCCAAGACCAAATCCAAGACCCCAAATACTAAGGTTCCGGAGAACCAGGTTTACTCGGATGATATGACCGATATCATCGAATTACTTGAGATGAGTGATTCCAATATATCTAAAAACAAGGACTTCGCCTCCACCTTGCATGACTTGTCCTTGAATCAGGATAACCACAAACTCAAACATGCTGCATTGAAAAGCAAATTGATGTACGCATTATCCACTCCATTTGTTGATACAACCGTAATGACCACATCAGGAACTGACAGTGGTGCCATGTCACCCATAATCCACCCGTCAACTTTGGCTCTTAATCTCCTCAGCAACAACCAAGGCCTTATGCAACCAAGTACGAGTCCAAACCCTGTGACTGGCCAAGGTCAATTTGCATCCAATCATTTGGCAAACTCCAATAGACCGTACCACTCGATTTCCTCCGGGAAACACGCATTACCCCAGTCCATCTTCACGATCGACTGTGACTCGCCTTGGTCGGTGAAGGCTGCCAATGACTTGGCATGTTTGATGTTTGGAGTGCTGAAAAATATGATCAAGTCGTTGACGTTAATGGACTTGATTGCTCCTCAATTCAGAGAGTTTGTCACCGACAGAATTACTCGATGTTTGAGTGGGTTGTATAAGATCCAGACGGTGCTTCCAAATACAGAGATCATTTTTGCCGGTGAAATCGTTGCCATTAGTCGACCAGGGGATAAAGGGTATGCATGGACATCGATTTGGGCCAAAAAGCGTGGGAATTTGATCATATTTATGTTTGACCAAATCCCCTGTGATGCCTTTGATGTGGTGATCCGCCGAGACTTGAACAATGTCAGCCAGTCGAGTGACTTTGAAGTGGTTTCCAAACGAACCATCGCTGGTAACTTGGCCTGGTCTGAAAGCTGTCAGTACGCAAACCTTTCAGATATCAGTGAGACCATGGCTGCCTTTATCAATGAATCGCTCCAACAGGATTTGGAACGGTATGTGTCCGTGTCGGGAGAAGTCAGTACCACCTTGACCACCACTGAAAGCGAACGGCTCAACTCCAGGAGATATTTCACTTTACGCATCGACAACGAAAACATTCCGTGTGCAGTTACATCCAACCCTATTGATATCCACCGCAATACGTTTGAAATGAAGCTCAAAATCCACTCTTTACCCTACATTGCTGGGATCTTTGTCATCGACTCTCAATCCCTTCGTCTCGTGTCCTGCAACAATGCCATTGCCCGAAACCTTTTCGGATGGTCTTCGATCGACTTGGTGGGCCAGTCTATAGACTGTATTGTCAGCGACTTCAGCCATATTTTCCATTGCGGATTGAACGATACGAGCTCCGACTTTTCAGTGGTCCCTGGGCTTGTGCTACCCGACCATTTCTTCAGAAGATACAGCTGTGTGTACAAAGCTACCTTAGATCCTACCTATGACGCCGCAACCCAATTTATCGGTTGTAAAGGTCTCACCGCGAAGCACATGGATGGGTCTGAATTTTTCATCGATATCCAGTTGAGAGTTAGTGCGTTGGATACTTATGTTTTATGGGTAACGTACTCGAGACAAACATACCAGCCTCGTACAGCTGAAGATGGCGATAATACGAAATCCAACCCTGATACGGGCTCATTGAATAGCCTTAGGCCCGTTTCCAAACGGGTGCGACTGATGAGTGGTGATGAAACACCTAGTGGCTTCACCAGCCTTCCGTCACAGTTGAGCTTATTTGACAAGGGTCAGGCCCTACTTACCGTCACAGGAGACATTGTACGGCACAAAAGCACCCGGAACCCTAAGCCCAGTGGCCGAGTGGGTAAGAAAACCAGCCTAGACCCTGGCACCAGAGGAAGTTCCACTCACAGCACTTCGACCCATGACGACTCGGTGCTCTCAGAAATGGCTAACTCGTCAGTCAATACCTGCATCAGTTCCATTGTCGATGAATATGATGAACCCACACCAGAACAGTTCACAACCCTGTCATCGCCTTTCTTCGGCACCAAAGCCCAACAGGACCAAATAGCCCATGAAACAGCGCAAATCGAGGCAAATGCCCTTGCTTGTAGCAACTGGCCTCTGGAAATTGGAGTGAAGAGAAGAAGTAAGAAGATAGACGAGTTCAAAGTTGTCCGTGACATGGGAGAAGGTGCGTATGGGAAAGTCATCTTGGCCCAGCATAATACCGACAAGGCGTACGAGATCATCATCAAATGTATTGACAAGGAGAAGATCTTGGTCGATACGTGGGTGCGAGACCGTAAGTTGGGTACTATTCCCTCCGAGATCCAGATCATGGCCACTCTCATGAGTGAGTTGCACCCAAGCATCATGAGAATCGTTGATTTTTTCGAGGACGAACAATATTACTACCTCGAAACCCCCATCTTTGGCAACCCTCCTGGCATCGATTTGTTTGACTACATAGAGATCCGCAAAGACATGACCGAGGTGGAGTGCCAGTTCATCTTCAAGCAGATCGCCCTGGCAGTATTCCATCTCCACAAGCACGGCATTGTCCACCGGGATATCAAGGATGAAAATGTGATTGTGGACGAAAGAGGTATCATCAAGTTGATCGACTTTGGCAGTGCTGGGTACACAAAACTGGGCCCTTTTGATGTGTTTGTAGGAACCATCGACTACGCATCGCCAGAAGTGTTGCGCGGTGAAAAGTACGACGGCAAGCCCCAAGATATATGGGCACTTGGGATCCTTTTGTACACAATACTTTACAAAGAAAACCCATTCTATAACGTCGATGAAATCATGGAAGGTGATCTCCGATTACCTGGTATAGTTAGTGATGGAGCCATCAATTTGATCAAGAAGATCTTGGTGAGACCCATCGACAGTCGCCCCACCATCACCGATGTTCTTGAGGACGATTGGTTACAATGAGACACGAAGATAGACACATGTGGCAAAAGTATATGATATATAGTATATGATACAGTATTATATAGCTGCAAAAAGAGTTGGCGGTAAGCAGCGGCCATCGACGGGTGGTGGCGGCGCGCAGCCATCCATCATTGTTATTTTTCTTATCTGTGCTTATCTTGCGCCGCGCTATAAATAGAGATCATTTCCCTTGAGATTATTTTCTCCATCTCCTGTTTTTATGAGCACAGTTAAGGAACCGTATTATTTAGATACTTATAGCACCTCGGTCAAGTCGTTTACTTTACCGTTCATTCCCAAAAGCGATCCCTTCAAAACAAACTCCAATGTCCACAGAACCCGGAGTTTGTGTAAAAATGATGGTCCCACCCCCGAATCGGATGTTCAATATGGCTTAAACAGATCCAACTCTTTGGAGCCATATTTCAAGCCTTCCCTTAAGGTTGATTTTAACATGTATGAAAATGCCATTGTTGACGACGACGATGATGTTTACGATGATGACGACGACTATGTATATGCGTTCAAGGTGGACTCCGGCCCCATCCATGGCTTACCTCCGGTTGAAGCTTCCACCGTTCGTGATGATTATGACAACAATACGAAATTCGATTTTTATTTGTGACTACAAACAAACCGATACTTATACTTATGAATATAAAAGTACCACCAATTACTTCTCTAATAAGTTCCATACAAGATAGGTGATGATGGGGACAAACAAGTTATCATTGAGGTCAGTGACTCCTTCAAATACACTCGACAAGAACGTCACCACAAATACCACTTCCAAGTCCAACGCTGGAAGCTCCAAGTAGTAATTGACGGCGTAGATGGTTGCGAAAATCGAAACGAAAAATGCTGCTGAGCCCTCAACCGTCTTGTTACTATCAAAGATCTTGTGGGTTCCGACTGCTTTTCCCACAATCGAAGCAAACGAGTCGCCGACCCCCAATGCAATTAGCCCAACGTATTGCTTGATACTAGACTGTTCGTGGAATCCCGACAAAATAACAGGAGTGGTGATACCTGCCAATAAGTAAATATAGGACAAATTGAACGGTCCTTTCAAGTCTTTGAAATCCTGGAATTGATAAAGCTTATTGTAGAGAACCTCACCAATTATGGTGATTTTGTTGGTTCTCACGACTTCCAATACCACCATGATAATTAACAGGCCAAGAAGGGCCAAAACCGTAAAATCTCTGTTGACCACCAAACCCGGCAAAATTGTTCCAAGAATCACAAAATGCCACAACTTTCTTCTCAAGTTGAACTCGATGTTGACGTTGAACACAAAGAAAATGTTCACCAACAAGATCACCGCCCACACGCTAAAGAACTGGAAGTTGGGGGCCTGTTGCACCACTTCCCACACCCATAAGACGCTGTTTGACTTCAATATAGGCTCTAACTGGTAGTTGGTTAAGTAGTAGAACACACCGGCAAAAACAGGAATACTGGCAGTCTTGTTGAATAAGTAGACTGGGTACGCCAAGAACAACCCGACGATCAACGAGACCACCAACTTTTGGAAGATGATCAAGTTGATGTCGTCCGTGTCCAAATTGAAAATGAGGTTAATGAGAATCACAAGAATCATCTGAACCTCAGTTCTGGACAAGCTTCTGTTGAGTCCCGATATCACCTTATTATCATCCACTTCCACAAGGTCGTAGTCCACGTCCTGTTTCTGGACTTCTTTGGAGATAACATGTTCTTCACTGCCTTGATTGATATACTCGAGCGCGATGTTCAAGATGGTGAATGTCACCAATTTCTTTGTATACTCAGCGTAGTCGTCACTCTCGCTGTACAAAAAGTAGTAGACAAGTCCACTGAATCCTCTCACTACGATAGGAAGGTTTTCCACAGTGAAGTAGTTATAGGTCAAATTTTCTATCAAGTTGAACTCGAATTTGAGGCTGAACAATACGGGGATGAGGACTGCGAATAAAAGGTTAAACTCTGGCAATGTGGGCTTATCTCCAGTTCCTCCAAGGTACTTTTTCATCTTCAAATTGTGGGTGAAAACCAAGCCAATCGCCACTCCTGAGAAGTTCATGGCAATCCTCTCCAAGTACTCCCACACAAGATCATAGCTAAAGTTGTACGTCAGTTGCAAGAGAAACCCGACCAACAAGATCTGGACACCTTTACGGTAGTCTAAGTGCTCGTTCAAAAAATCTTGCGTGGCGTAGATATGGTTGAAGGGGAATGGTTGAGTGTAGGGATCATCTCCAAATGGGTTGATGGAAGAGAGCTCAGGATTTTCTTCAGCTTTTGGAGTTGGCAGTGCTTGGGTCTCGGCAACTTTGCTTAACCGTGGATCTGCTAGTCCGTCTGATTCTTTGAAACGCTCTGCAACAGAAACGGGTCCTTTGGACGAGGCACTTTTTCTTACTGCCTTTCTGGCCATTATGGTTTAAGTTGTTGATAAGAATTTTCGCGACGTTCTTGCAACCAGCAGTTGATGAGGTATACAACAAGGGAAAGAAAATGGAAAAATACAGACAAGTAGAAGAGAAAGCCGAGACGAAATTGTTTGGCAGTAGACATGTAGCTGGGGGGATTAATGGTGTTTCATCTCATTTCTAATAGGGTCTGTATTGATATTTTTAAGCTTTAACCCCGTCTGACCGTTAAAACAGTGTTAGGGCAACCATTAACCGTTTGAAGCTCTCCAAAAAATGGGTTTCAGCATATTCACCCTATAAAGCCATTATTGGAACCATAAACAGTCGTCTGAATCTCCTAAACACCCAACTAACTCACTTATCTCCTTCGCTCTTCCGAAACCCCACGGGGACGTATATGCAGGCATCGAAGGGCCAACAAATCTCTCGCTTTTTTGAAACATCATCTACCAGCTTGTAACCGATGGCGTCTTTCTTTCAAACAATTAAATTCTATGTCAAGTCCACCATTTTTGGTCTCCTCATTCTCGTGTGTGCCTTCTATGGAGTGGTGGCCTCAATATTCTTGAGAGTGATCGGTAAGCCAGAATACAGTCAGTATACGGTTGCTAGGGCATTCTACTATTCGTTCTCCACTATTTTAGGAGTCAAAATAAAAGTCAACAATGCAAAGAACTTAAGTTCGTTACCAGGAATCTTCATCTCCAACCATCAATCAGCCTTGGATATTTTTATCTTGGGGAAGATTTTCCAGCCCGGTTTTACTGTCACTGCTAAAAAGGTGTTGAAGTATGTACCGTTCTTAGGATGGTTTATGTTGGCGAGTGGAACCTTTTTCATCGACAGAGCAAAGTCTGACAAGGCCAGAAAGGTATTGGATGAGGCGTTGGCGGCGCTCAAGAAAGAAAAAAGAGGTGTTTTTATGTTCCCTGAAGGTACTAGATCTGCCAGCACCAACTTGGAAATGTTACCATTCAAGAAGGGAGCGTTTCATTTGGCTAACCAGGCAAAGATTCCAGTGGTGCCTATCGTCGTGAGTAATACCTCGACCATTTTCCATGCCAAATCGAAGATATTTAATTGTGGTGAAATAATTATTGATGTTTTACCGGCAGTGGAAACAAAAGACATAGAGACTAAAGAGCAACTCGATGAAATGGTCGTACAGGTGAGAAGTCTGATGTTAGAAAAGTTGAAGGAGATTGGCTTCTCCAAGACGGCAGCTACTGTGATTCCACCCAAGTCACCAGCCAAACTTACCCCAGAGCCAATTAACAGTAAAAGCACTGATGAGGTGTCAGAGACGGTAGAAATTGACGTTTCAACCGAAGAGTCGCCTTTGGTTGCTAAAGGCTAACCGTTATCAAAAGTATATAAAAATGGATAAAACTGTGTGTAACTATTTGGGTGCAAATTATGAAATGTCTATAAGGCTTATACTAATCTTGAATGATCGCTTTCTTCTTTTTCTTCGTCTTAGACTTCTTGATGGTTATTGGAACAGGTAATTCATCTTGGACGATAGGGGATACGTCTCTGACGGCAGACTTTTCAGCAGCTGTACTATCTTCAGCTTTTGTTGAAGTATCTTCTTTCTGCGCAGTGTGTTTTTTTGTCCTCAGCTTCCCATCTTTCTTCTTCTTTTTCTTCTCTTCATTATTTTGCTTATCACGGGAACTTGCTGCCAATTTGGTTCGCAACTCATCCAAATCAATATCGTACTCGTACTGTTCAGTTGAATTAGGATTGCCCAAAGTTTCCGAGTTCAAGTCAAAATTATCGAGATTTGACGAGTCAATGGCTAGAAGATTCTTCTTTTTCTGCTTGGGTTTAGGTACTTCTGCCCAGTCAGTTTCGGAAATTCCATTTCCTATTACTTCATCTGAGAGAATTAAAACCTTCTCCTTCTTCAATTTTTTACCCTTTTTGCTCTTCTTTCCAGATGCCGCCTTGACCGGTTCCACCACCGACGCAGTCTCGCTGCTTGATGGATCTTCTATTATAAGTTTCTTCATTTTGGAGAGAGGTTTGGAATTGTTAGAATTCAAGTAGTAAGGATCATCTTTAAGTCTGTCTAACCTGTCTTGTTTGAGTTTCGTTGTATCTTCAACAGGAGTGACGTCTATCAACTTCACGTCTTCTTCTCCAAAATCAGAGAAAACTTCATCTTCTCCATCGCTCAAAAGCTCAAAATCTGGGTAGTTGATCTGGGTTATAAGGTCCAAGTCTTCTGGAGCAGGCAAGTTACGCTGGCCGTTCTTGGATATAGGATTCAAGGCGTATGACTTAAAGAATGACGGTAAGACGTGAGTTAACAACATTGGAACTTGGTGAGGCTCCTTTGCAACAGTATTTGCTTCCTCAACATCATCCTCTTGCTTTTCCTGCTGTATAACCTCTTCCTCCGGAGATGCTTCCTCTGCAATTGTTTCCTCATCTTCAGAGGAAGACAATTGAATGTAGTCGTCTTGCTCTACCTCTTCCTCATCATCCTCACTTTCAGAGTCGTCTTCACTTTCTTCATCATCACTATCCTCATCCAGCACGACTTGTTCTTGGGCCAATTTCTTGTAGTAGTCTATTTCATCTTTCTCCAAAGCCCTTATGCCACTATAATCGTTCCCAACCAGAGCTTCTAAACATATCTTCAAGAACTCTGACCATGATAAGCTCCGTTCTTGAACTTCATAGAAGAAATGGTTTTCAAAATTGCCCAAAAATTTGATCAACTTATACAAGTAATAGTTCAATTCAGAATACTTGTCGTAAGGGAGCTTCCCATTGACAGAATAAATGGAAACATAATCATTGACGATGGACGAGTATATTTTGACCAATGTGGGAATTAGAATCGCTAATATCTCGGATTCTTTTTGATCAAGGAGCTTGACAGGAATTGGAAAGTTGACTTTATCGTTGGTGACATCCAACAAAACATCAATATTGTAATTGACCAACTTATTTAGAAGCTCTATTTTCTTACCTAGCTCAAGAGTACGACCAAAGTTGGAGTTCTGTCCATACTCTTTACCTTCTTCTTCATCACTTTCTTCATCGTCTGCTCCTTCGCTCACCTTTAAGTCATCGATATATTCGCCCAAAATCCAGTAAAAATCTTCGAGTATCATAGGACAGCTATCTAAGACTTTCACATTGAGCACAGTCTCAGTAACAATTTTCAAGACATTAGGTCTTATAGAAGGTACCTTTGTCACCAAGGATTTGAATTCTCTCCCAATGGCCAAAGAAATGGTTCTATTGGTTTGGTAAGAAAGTGATGCAGATGTAGCAGTTTGGGACTTCAACGGTAACAAAGTCAAGTTGATAATGTCCTTCAAAACTGCAATATACCATTTAAAGTTGGGAATATTTTCGTAATTATCTTGAGAACCAATAGACAAGATCTTCATCGTGATCTCTAACTTTAAGTTATCCGGCACAATTGAATCCTCTGCTGGGATCAATTGAACCAACAACACTTTAATTATATCGACTATGTTATCCTCATTGATCAAATAGTGGGAAATCTCCAAAGCCTTTCTCTTTATAAGAAGGTCATTGTCTACCAAACATTCCATTATTATGTTTGGAACACCCTCTATTTTCTGAATCAAGGTGGGGAAGATTTTAACAGTACTAATCAATGCCAATAAGCCAACAAACTTGAGATTTGAGTCCTTTGCTTCAAAAAACCTCATTATGTGCTCGATACATAACTTTGCGGTTTCCTTGTCTTTGGACGAGTCTGGAGATAACATGGCACCACCAATGATACAATTGATACATTCATAAATCAACGAGGATGCTTTTGTTTCTTCCATCAACCCCACAATTGAGGGTAAGATCTTCTTTTTCATTCTGGGCTCTACTTTTGAAAGACTCTGAAACAACTTCAAGATTCTGATAATTAACCAGTTATTCTTGGTTTCTTCAAGAATCTCAAAAAACTTGGGCAAGTAGCTCACGAAGATCTTTGGATTCTTCTTTGATATCTCACATATAACTGTCAATGTGGCACTAACCACAGACACGTCATCATCGTCCAATTTGTCAATTACTCGCTTGAAATTGATTCTCAAACTGTCGGGAAACTGTAAAAAGATCTTATACATCGCCAAGATGGCCTTCTTCCGGATGTATGGCTTTGAATGACCAAGCTTCATCAACACATCATCATTTATATCTTTGGACAAGTTGGGGGTGACTATGCTTGCAATTCCACTTAATGCTAGACCGATCTCAATATGATTATGTGAGTTCAAATCCTTTTTAAACTGGTTTGTCGCCAAAATTAACAAGTCCTCTTCGTTCTTGAATGACTGAATAGCCGCCAAGTAACCAATCCGCTTCTGCTGGAGCTTGTTTGAAGACATCACCTCTAAGATATGGAAGTTGCACCAAGACATTTCAAACCCGTACATCTCCAAGTATGCTAACTTCAACACCGCCATTGCCTTCGTCTCGAGATCGGTGGTACTAAGTTCGTTTTTGCACTCCACGATGGCAGCATCAAGAAACGTCAGTAAACTTTCCGGAGATTCTTTGGAGTGGGCTCTTATTCCTTTGATCAAGTCACTCAATGATTTCTCAAACAGAATACCAAAGGGCTTTAGCCTCGCTAGCACATCCGAACTTTGGAACTGGAAGGCCGACATCAGAGAAGCACTTGTTTCTCCAATTGCACTGTTGACTATAGGTCCGGCGCAATACGTCAAGTATATTTTTTTCGAGTGGAAACGCGAAAGGGTTTGTGAGATAAGTCTATGACAGAAGGAAACAAACAGAAAACCGATCAACTGGAACAGATTGCCTTGAGCGAACACTCAGATACAAGTGAATCGAGTTCGAATGTAGAGGAAGTGATAGATCTGATCAATGGTAGTACTTCTCGCATATCAAGGGACCACGGGACTAATAATCACAATGGCGGTACAGATATCCACAGTCAGATCCATAATACCCGTGCATCAGAACCAGTAGGTTCAAGCGACGAGGACGACTACCTACTTAGTGATGACAATGTCAGTGAGGAAACTACTTTCTCTGGTGAAGGGCATCGGATGGGATACAATGCCACTTTATCAGAGAGAGCTGACTATCTTGCCGGTACTCTTGATCATGCTTTGGACTCCCTTGAATTAGATAAGTCCTTGGTGGTTCAGGCCCAGCTAAGTGGGATGTTGAACAACGAGAATCAGAATATCACGGAGAAACGACAGCAGATTCTAGAAAAATTGAAGATGCTTCAGGATTTGCTCCACAAAAACTTTGAGCCTAGGTTTGATCCGGAGACAAATACCAAAATCAGCGTTGTACAGAAGCTCAATCACGACATAAAAAACATTGAAACTCGGATCCGTGTGTTAAAAGAAGGTCGTAAAGACAAGGGTGTGATGTCGTTTCTTGGTAACTCCAAGAATGTCAAAGGCGTGATGAGCCTATACCCGATTGAGTATAGTCAGGCAAGAGATAAAGTACTAGAAAGGCAGATTGATGAGGACATAGTGTTTTGAGATGGATATACTCCCTGAATTTCACAAAAGTAGAGAAGTATAACTGAACCGTGATTTCGCAGCCAGGGTATTGATAACGGTATTTGAATTATTTGTCCTATAAAGGTTAGAGTCAGTACAGTCATGGGTGATGCTTCTGGTGAAATATGCCTCTCATAACTCGTTGGTATATATTATACCGACACCATTCAACCATGATCCAACGTATCCATACATTCCTACCAATGTATACCCATGACCCGGGGCCTCAAGTGTTGATAAGTGGCCTCCACCATTGTTACCAAGCATTTCAGTTTTACGTCCACTGGAGAACTCTATCTGCACCGCATCGATCCAAGCACCGTTTCTGAAATGCAATTTAGTGATTGTTTCGCCTGAAGCTAAATCGATATCTGTGTAATGCAGCTTCACATTACCCAATAGTGCTTCCGCTGGTTTACTGGAGGGTTGTCCTGAAGGTGCTTTGGGTGCTGGTGTAGCAGAGGCTGCTGCCACATTCAAACGGCCCATTTTGTTGGCCAACTTGCTAACATAGTCTCGTTTGGGGATTGGTGGAGGGCTATTGGTAAAACCCGAACCCGAACCCGTGCGGTAGTAAAACCGAATCCCGTCAAGCACCCCACCGTGGTATACCCGGATCTTATAAACAGTGTTGATATCAAACCCAATGACAATCTCTTGTTTGTCTTTTCCGTTTCCCAAAAGCACGCTTTTATAGCCCGTGAGTGGACCTCTTCCAAGTCCAAAATCATGTCTGATGATATTCTTGGAATCATTTTTAGAGTGGTCCTTGAAGTTGTCGATATAAAGATCTCCCCCTAATGACAATACACGAACACTGAAATTCTCATTGACTTCCTTTGTACTTGAACGCAACTGATCGTATAAGGTATTATAATCGAGTAGCAAGTCCTTTTGAAGTCCCTGACCTCCATAAGATCGAGGAAAGTATGGAATGTGACACCGAGCCAAATCTTTGGTGATGACTTCAACCAAAAACACTCCCGCATCTGACTTCACTATACAGTCTCCCGATGGAGTGTTGTACATGGTAGGAGCCTTATTGACATCACCATAAGAGTCGTCATTAGCCAAAGTTGTCGAAAACACATGTCCCATTGACGGGTCATTCTTGTCAATTGGCAATGCAAAGGAGCCATGGAATAAAAACCGAACTTTATCCAAGATGTTCCAGTGACAAGAACGAGGCCATTGTCCAGTTGCACCTATCACCTCACCTCCAGATTTACTACGAAGGCACTCGACTTCTCGAGTCATGAACGATCGGTTCCACCAGATATAGTCCCGCAACATCACCCCGTCTATCTGATGGGGGCAGCTCAACAGATGTCCGATCTCATGCATGAACGCACCCATGGTAATATTCAAACATTCCCAAGAAGTTCCACACTGGTTGGCATCGTTGGCCACTTCTCGCTTGGAAAGATGGGTGCCATCTACAAAGCACGGAGTCACCATTGGGAAGTTTATGGGCCAGGAATGGAGACCATGGGACCCGAATATCGCAAGTTTGATATCACCAGTCCCACCTCCCAAGGCCGCGTGAGTCAAGATCAAGTCATTTGGTGCATCGTAGTGAGCATCCAAGTAGATCACCGCACACTGAATACATGTGTTGAGCCGCTGACGTTGCAGAAACAACTCGGGCGTATCATGGATCAAGTCGAGGGCATGGCTGAAGAGTCCTCCGGTATTGGTGCCCTTAGGATTTTGTTGAGCCAAGTTGGGATCTCTTAACTGGGCAACCGTTTTAGGAGACCTCAAAACATGTACCTTGACTTCCTGGTGAGGAGCTGGCAGTTGTACAGTATACCCGAAAATGTCTTGGTGTCCAGTGGTTTCCTCCACAAATTGAAAACTTCTATTACTAAAGCCCGAGAGTCTCATTTCATCCTGGGTGTATGCTTGCATCAACCGACCTGCTACCTTCAACTTGCGGATGGCCGAGTCGAGGTTGGCCACTTCTCCCCGAGCCGTTTTGTACTGTGGCATGTCGTAGGCACCATTGGAATCTTTTCCTAGAATCACACACAAATGCACTGGCTTGTCCTCTGTGAGAGGATAATACAGTAAAGTCAAGGAGGCCGAGTCGACAACATTGGGCAGCCTGCCTCTATAATCAGGGAACCCGAATGGATTGATGGTCCCGTTGTCCATGACTCGGACACTGAACTTATTTGTATCTGGAGATACGTGGACTATAGCTTTGAACTGGCCATTATTGACCTCAAAGTATTGGGGAGGAAAAACACGGTTCTCGCTGTTAATGAACTCCACCACCCCACCATTAACCGGTGCCAGTGTTCTCCCACTCACAATGACTGTGGGTGACAGCACAATCTCATGGTCTGTGTAGTTAAATGTGATAGCCATACTTGTCTTTTAGATAATCGGTGCGACTGCGAAAAAGGGCCCTATGCTCATTTAGCCGTTTTGAGAGCACCAGCCAGCAACATGTGAAGACATCACAGCAGATCATGATCTGCCGCAGAAATTGTCTTAAAACTCAACCTTCACTAGTTACCACGTACCACCACCAGTAACCGCCCTCTCGTGCACCTACAGTCACCAAAACAAACATTTGTCGTCAAGTGCTCAGCCTTTCCCCAGCTAACTATATTGTGTGCGGTTTGCTACACTCTCCTTCGCAATTTATTTTTGGAATTTGATCTGTCGCCAACCACTGATTCACCATGAGACACAGAGTCACCATCTTGAACCACGAACAGAACCATGATAATATCATAGGGCTGGTCAACTCCACATACTTGCACCTCAATGATGTCAATTACACCCGTGAGGACCGCTTCAGCATGGAATTCAAAAACAAGTTCCAGTACATCAAGCAGCTTCGGATTTCAGCAGGCAATTTCGACTCTCCTGTCTTCCACTACAACACCATGGGCTTGACGATATACGCAGTTCCTAGCACAAGCAACAAACATGACTTTTTCTCCGAGATCAACCCGTTTCTCATGAACTTGTTCAAGATAGATATCCAGGACTCCAACTGGATTCTTTCCAAAAACGCTTTACTCCTTCATATCCCCCAGTATGAAATGTCGCCCATGAATAAGTTGTTGATGGAGCTTACAAACATAAAGGTTCAAACTGATGTGGTGGATTTTTTGTATGATTCCGACAAACTTGTGGTGAGCTTCATTAACACTGATCGGTCTGCCATTATCAAGTCATCTGATCCAAGTGTGTACGAGGAAATCGGAATATTTCTAATTGATGACAACTCCACCGCTGACGACATGATCTTGAGTGGCTTGCGAGTGGTTTTGGGTGAGGAAAGCCCGCTATTCAAGACGCTTTTCCATATCAAGCCCCGGTTCAGATCAGTTTCCACCACCAGCGAGGTCATTCGAAATGGCTTGCATCCCAAAGTCAAAACCACCATATCTTCTAAACAAGCTCATCCATCCGACCCGGATGTCATGGACTGTAAGCTCTACTACTATCTTACGTTGAGCAAGTCGTTGTTCATAGATAAGTACGATTTGGGAGATAACTTTAAGTTTGTGTTGAACTTTGGCAACAATGACTTGGAACTCCCGGAGTACAAAATTAATGAATGGGGGAATGAAGTACTTCTCGAAGTGCTGGACTGGTCCAAAGACATGTACTTGAACTTACATTCGCGGTATCAACTCCCGAGCCAAAGTCACCTGACATCCAAACAGGTACAGGTGGACTCTCCCATTGTGTTTTTTGGCTGCGATGATACCAGCGAAAGAAACATTTTGCAGCATAATCCCTTCATCAACGACTTTCCCATCGGTAACAAATATGCCCAATTTTTCACCAATGATACCATCTTCTACGAGTCTATTACCAATGCCAAATTACAAGTGGACATTCCCGTGCCCAATAAGGATTTTGAATTGGTGGGGCTCATCACTAGTGTGAGTTTAGCGGTTGGGTTGCTCATTATCATATTACAGCTTCTAAACACCAAAACTACAATTACAAAGAAGAAATTAGAATAGATCAAGGGCGCTTTTGAGGTGGTCTTCAAGCAGCACAATCTCATACTCAAAGCACTCATTGTCTTTTCCCTCAACACTGAAGAAATGGTTGATGTATTCATCAAAAATGCACACGGTCTGGTTCACCAACTGGTCGAACCGGTGACTGGAGCATGCGGCCAAGTTGCCATTGATGATGAATATGGTGTTTCTTAATCCAGAGTCAAAGGTGTGGTCGTTATCATTATCATTATCATTATCATTATCATTATCATCACCATCGTTTTTTCCATTATACTTCCCTTCGTTCCAGTCCTGGACCCGCTCGATAATCTCCATGATGTTCTCGTCCAAATGCGTTAGCTTGCCGATAAAGTCCTGGAATCCAAGCTTCATGTTCACCAACCCATTTATCATCACTCGCGAGTTGTTCAACTGCTTATAATGTTTCACATTGGAAAGAATTTGCAACTTCATCGAGTGTAACGTTGCCTGGTAGCTTTCCCCCAAGGCATCAAGGGCCCCTTCTATCACCAGCAACATCTCGTTGATGTGGAAATTTAGGGTCTGAAGTTCAATCATAGCAGCTTCTGCAAGGTCCGGGGCTCGGGCTCGGATCATCAATGGGTCGAAGTTTTCTGCTAACGTGGCTAGGTTGTGGGCAAAGAACAACTCCTGATTGAAGTAGTCCGACAAAGATCTCCTGTTAACAAAGATTAACGGGATCATGTGTTTGAGTTCTCCAAATGTGGGAGAGTCATTTTGTTGGTGATGGGTCTGGTGGAGCTTAAGCTCAGGCCTATGGTCAGGATCACCACATTGATAGTTGGTTAGTTTTAGGTTTATCGTCTCTAGATGAGACTTACTTAGTGTATAGTAAGACATATATATTATGGGGATGAGTATATATGGCAGATTAGTGTTTATATATGTCTGGCAAAAAATGTGTTGCTAGAGTGGGCCAAGCCGCCTCTAATTTATGTGGTGAAAATGGGGAAGGGTTTTTTTTGGGCTTCCCCACGTAAAGGCAAAAGAGCAAAAAAGAAAACTCTTGTCGTATTGCTGGGGGGTTAATCTCGGCAATGAATGGAGTTCCCTAACCAACAATGCATTTATGCTGCATTATGGTGCAGGATGATTAAAACTGCCAAATGGTCGCTAACCAGTGGGGATCTCGCTTATAGTTCGTCCTTGGCAATTTCGGTTGCAAATCGGGGTTCGGGGGCTCCGGGGGTCTCGGGAACTAGAATCTTATACTCAATGAAAAGGTCACCATGACTATCATCATCATCCACGAACGGCATTCCTCTGCCTTTAATTACCTCAACCTCGTTGTTCACAACCACTTGCTGAGGATGTCTCAGAAGATGGATTTCCGGGTCTACAGGGTCAAAAAATGGTATGGTGCGGCTCCAATTCCCTTCAAGGGCCTCTGCAAGCGTCAACACTTCGGTTCGGTATAAATTATGACCCACACGGCGGTATCCCCAGGTATCCTTGAAGTCTTCCTGGATATTCACAATCACGTCTCCGGGGGTCCAATCGGGGTTTTCATCTCCTTCTCCCTCGATTACACTGTGATGGTTTCTTTCCAATCCGGCTGGCAAGTATATAGAAAAATCCTTCTTGACGTCCTCCACCCCAGCTCCATGACACCGTGAACATTTATGCTTAATTACGGTACCTTTTCCTCCACACTCATCGCATTGCACCTGAAATGTCTGGATCATTCCAGGCCCAAGTTGACGTCTCATCTGTACGATTCCTTGCCCTCCACACTTGGTACATGGGTGTCTCTGTTTATCCTTGGATCCACTGCCTTCACACCCTGAACAAATGGCCTTCATTTGGAGTGAGAAGTTCAAGTCAATCCCCGTGTAAAAGTCTTTCAAAGGAACATCGACCGCCGCCAACTTGTTTTCGCCCTTACGGACTCTTCTGGCATTGCCTCCTCCACCTCTACCACCCATGGGGCCACCACCACCACCTCCTCCTCCAAAAAATTGGCTGAAAAGGTCTCCCAAATCAATCCGATTATCAGGTTGGGCATTAGGGTCTCCATACGTGTCATAGTTCTTCTTTTTCTGGGGATCCGATAAGACATCATATGCTTCTCCTACCTCAATGAATCTCTCGTGGGCTTCTTCACTCGGATTTTTATCTGGGTGGTATAACTTACTCAAACGTCGATACGCCAGCTTGACGGTTTTATCATCAGCATCTTTCCCAATATCCAAGATTTTGTAGTAGTCCTTGGCTTGGGCAAGTGCTAGGAGCGAGGCCACTAGCAATAGTATGAAAAAGTGCATGGTGCCTCTCAAATATGTCGTGGACTAAAGAATACGTTTTGTAAACCTATTTACACGTCAACACTTAAGTTTTTGGTTTTTCCAGCACCACGCCAAATTTCGCAATGAGCCGAATTCGCACACAATCCATCGGTCGTGATATGGGGGAAGTCATTAATATCGGCTGTTCACAAGCCGCTAACCATGTGTTGACCCACTTGTACAACTTCCAGGAAGCACACATCCCTTATAAGCGAGACCAAGTGCTTAGGTACGACAACAAGGTGTTTCTTTCACTGCTCAAGCTAAATGGGAAAACCAACTATTCTCCGAGGGCTTTGATATATGATGCTCGAAATGGGTTTGGGTCTCTCGGCAAATATGATTACTACGATTTGGAGGATCACACATACTCTCCCAGTGGCCAGGGAATTGAAATCATCTCCACAAATCCCAAGGTGCCCAAAAATGAGTATCAGGTGGGTCTTGATAAAGGATTGAACAGATCTAACACACTAACTGTTTCTAACACCAGCTATTGGTCAGACTACGTGAAGTTGATATTCCGGCCCATGCTGTTGAAGTCGCTCGAATCGTACGAACTCAACGATAGTAATAAAGTTGTTCACCGACTATCGCCTTCAATGCAGTTCACTGCCTTTAACTTGGGCCAAACCGAATTTACTGGCAAGGAAGATGATGCCATTGACACTTTCCGAAAAATGTTGGAAGAGTCGGACTTTTTTGAAGGCATGCAGCTTTTCACAGAGTCTGATAGCGCCTGGAGTGGGTTCACTACCGAGTTACTTGTCAGTGTCAAAGATGAGTTTTTCAACTATACTTCCAATAATAAGTTCAACATTTGGATATGGGACTTGATGAAAAATACCAGGTTGACGCCATTTGAGAACCTCACAAGGATCAGAAGTTTAGTGGAATTTTCCACCAATTCGAGTTTGGTGATTCCTTTGAACCTGCCAGTAGAGGGAACGAATTGGCAAACAGGAGGACTTCAATCGGTTGTCGTCAACTCATTATGGGAATTAATCAACTCCAGCCCTAGAATATCCACCATGAAGGAAATCGAATCCAATCTCCTTGGAAATGATTCCAACAGAAACATAGTTAATCATGTGAGCATTGATGAACTCAAGGAACCAGCATTGGACAAATTAAGTCTCTATGATGTTGGCTCACCCGAAAAACTGCTTGAGTTTGGGTTCAACAATAAGTCTGTTCACCGATTCAGCACTCATTATACTGTTAATACCTGGGACAAAGACATGTTCTTGACCCTGAAACCAAAACCAGATGCCCATGTATACTATACAAACAATGATATTTTAGATATCACCAAAGTCGACACATTTCCACCTGTTTTAGAATTCTCCAAGGCATATACCGAGTTTGGCATCGACTCATCTATCCGGTATGATTTGAAAAAGTTAATCGACTACATACGAAGAACCCTGACATCGATGGGGTTGATTCTTGGGGAAAAAGATGAAGTACTTCAACAGCTTCATGATATGAGAAGATCGTATTCTGACAGTCCTGATTTTGAGGACGATAGTGACGAAGATTATGACAACTATTAGAATAGCGAAACAAGCGGGATCAATTTACTTATATATCTAAATAGTCTTTTCGGTCAAATAGATTCCGTACTTTTCTTTCAAGACCTTCATGATAGGTTCGTTGATATCAGAAGACAATGGAGCCCACAAACCAGCCTTGTTTAAAGTACCATCCAAGATTTGTTGGGTTGCAATCGCACATGGAACACCAACCAATTTGGCCATAGAAGAGTATCCATTTGGATCACCAATATCAACCAAAGTCGAAGTTCTGACTTCGGTTTCACCGTTCTCCCATTCGATACCAAACTTGTGTTGCAAAATAACCAAGTCCTTCTCACCTTCTTCGTATTGCATCAATTCTTCCAAAGTAGCACACAAGGTATCCAATGGGTTACCCTTTGGTGTGATCTTCTGGTCACTGAATAAACCTAACCACTTGAACCCAGATAAGATTCTTTCTCTATCAGCATCATCCTTGAATTTGGTCAAGGCATCGATCTTAGCCACAATATCCTTTTCAGAGGTGGAAGCAGCACCGATATACTTGCTCAAAGCTTCATTCCAAGCCACCTCGGAGCTGAAGATTTCGGTAGCATCGTCCTTCAACAAACCCAAGTCCACAAACACCTTGATGAACTCTGGGAATCCTTGGTATCTCAAAGTACCTCTGATAACGGTCTTAGCTTCAGGGATGTTATACAACTCCTTATAGGTAGTGGAGTCTCTGTTTGGGTAGCATACCAAAGCATAACCGGGATAGATGAAGTATGGTCTAGCAGTGCTCATCAAGTCTTCGGACTTAACATTGACAACTTCACCATCAGCCCAGTACTTACCAGGGTTGGAAAGAGCCAACAACACACCTCTGGAAGACCAGGAAAATTTGTATCCCAAAGGATTGTCAGAGGATTCAGCCGATGGCAAACCACCACAGTAAGACAAGAAAGAGGTGATTTTACCGTTCTTGGCATGGACCTCATCAATGGTTTTAACTGCGTATAAGTGATCAATACCTGGGTCCAACCCGATTTCGTTCATGACAGTGATACCAGCTTCCTTGATCTGGGATTCCAATGCTTTCAATTGCGGGTTGATGTAGGAAGTGGTCACAACGTGCTTCTTGAACTTGATTGCTGCCTTGACCACATTAACATGGTAGATATAAGGAATCAATGAGATCACCAAATCGAACTGGGAAACAGCCTCATCCAATTGAGCCTCGTTGGTGACATCAACAGAGATGGCCTTGGCAACGGTTCCAGCAAGGGCTTGAGCCTTGGACAAAGTTCTGCATCCAACAGTAACTTCAACGTTAGCAGTTTGCGATAAGATATCGACAGTGGGTTTGGCAACAAAACCAGAACCTAACAATAAGACTTTCCTAAAGAGAAGGCGTTAGTAAGGTATTATGACATTGGTTAGGATGGTCCAGGGGAATACCTGTACATCAATTGATAGTGGGTACATACTTGACCATGATTGTGTAAGATGTTGAAGGGTGAAAAATCTGCTTCGATTTGCGCGGATCTACGCACCGTAATCTAAACTTGATTTCAATGAGTCATTATGAGGGATGCAAATGGCAAATATTAGCGAGAAATGATTCATGTACAGAAAGTTGACAGATCGGAGACCTGAAGAGTATATGGTATGAGAAATAGAAAAAATTTATACATACCAATTTTAAAAGTCTTCCGTCATGTGGAAACGGCTATCACTTGATGTCAATGATATCTGAAGACTTTGGAGCCTAATATTTTACTTCACCCAGATACTAACGATATCTGTTGACACAACTGTATAGGAGGAATTTACCAACTTCATCATAGCATGGTATCTTTTTGGTTGCCTTCAACCATTATATTGGAAGGTTTTCATTTGGTGTTACCATTTCCCATGTTTGACGGGATCGAGGTTTTATATTCTCTTTGAAGTATACAAAAATGACTGCAAACTACAACGAAATTAATGCTGGGCTAGGCCTTCCAACTCAGTACCTGCTATAGCCTTTAACAATTATTTCTACTTCTCGAGAGAAAGTCATCTGAAGCATTGTGCTTGGCAAACTTATTGACGTTTCGATGCCATAAGCATCGAAGACACAGACGCCATACATAAGGATGTGTATGTGTGCAATTCAACACAGACTTGACGTATCGTTAAACACAAACCCAGTTGCATATATGTCAGCGCTAGAAAACTAAGATGGATATATGACTAAATTCACTACTAACATCTACCAGTATTCTCTGTCAGCATTCTCTGCACTATTTCTCAATCGTTTCCTTCTCTCACCCTTGTAAGTGTCCTTTCCGCTTGCGTATACCCCTTTTCCTTCTCGCATTTCACATTTGCACCCACAATCTTCAATCACTCGCAAAGTGGCTGCAAAACCGCCAACGCGACAAAATCACATGCGAATCAGATCCCAAATTCAGTCGCGGCTCGGGTGATATGCAGGCTTCTGTCGCCAGAAATATAGTGTAGGCGAGCTCCTATTTAACCTCCATATTCCGCAAAACCCAACTTTTCAAACCCAACGCTCACCCGTCATGTCTCTTTTAAACGATACCAAGTTCTTGGTACAAAACATCCAAGACTACGTCAATGTCAATGATCAATTGGCCTACAGCTTGGCATGTATAGCTTTCAACCCCATCTTCTGGAATATCGTTGCCAGATTGGAATACAACACCCATATCTTAACTAAGGTAAGTGGAGGCGCCAGAAACGGATGCTACTTGTTGGCATTAACGATATTTTCGTTGGGAATCTACAGAGATTATGTGTATCATGCTGCTTTGGAAGCCCAGCCAACTTTTGAACCTTTTGTCAATTCCGATATCATTAAGGCCTTAGCCATTACATCATTTGGCTTTGGAAACGTGTTGGTAATCACTTCCATGTACACTTTGGGAGTCACTGGAACATACTTGGGTGACTATTTTGGTATTTTGATGGATGAAAGAGTCACCGGATTCCCATTCAACGTCAATGACAACCCTATGTATAACGGATCCACGCTCTGCTTTTTGGGTACAGCCTTGTGGTATGGTAAACCAACCGGAATCATTGTCAGCGGGTTGGTATTTGTCATGTACAAAATCGCTTTGCTTTTCGAAGAGCCTTTCACTGCTAAGATTTATGCGGCCAAAAACACCCAAGAAAAGAAGACCCAATAAACACAGTAGGTATATAGCTACGTAAAAATGTACAAAGTTTCATTACAAAAAATTCATAAGAACAGGAACAGTGGTTGGAGTCCCCGATCATTTATATATGACAAGCTCAAAGATTGGAACTTTTCAGACTTTTGAAAATAATATAACCCATTAATAGAACCAATAGGGAAATTAATTTTGTTCTTGTTGCCAATGTTCATTACAATGTAATAAAACCCTTCGAACGAAGCTCCATTTAGTTGTTTGACACGGGCATCTGGTAATAAAAACTCTTCTTTCCATCTCATATACACAAGCCCCTGGTCTTTCTCGTTGTCATTGATTAAAAAAAGCTTTTTAGAAAACTCATCGTCTGTGAGATTGTAGTAGTTGGAGAGTCGCTTCCAGTGATCCAAGTCATTAGTGAAGGAGGATCCCCACTGACTGTTTTCGGTGAGGAATGAATAATTCTTTGCCAACAGTTTGTCATACCGGGTTTTCAACGGGTTATTGATGATTTCTCCTTTGAAACAAGTGGTTATCTCAGGGTGCTCGTCGCTTAATCCTTGGATTTTGAGAAACCCGACCACCAATGAGTTCGTCAAGTCCACATGCTTGAACTCCACTTCAATTTTGTGCTTGTTCTTTGAACTTTGTTGCATCCCTGAGAACTTACTGTTGGGACTCAAGTAGTCGTTGAAGAACCGGGGGGTTTCGTACCTGCTATTGTTGAAGCTTAAAATGTCAAAACTTCTTAAGGGAGTTGGAACTGAGGAGTCTGAGTTGATGATGGATTTAAGTGGCTTGAGCTCATCCATCTCAGGAGTGTCCGTGCTGATGATACTACTTTCATCAGTGGTGTCGTCTGATGGTTGTTTGTCAAATGGGTCGCAGGCACCTTTCTTCCCCTTAGCACCTAGTGATCCACTTAAGGACTTGATCACTAGTGCTTCAGCTGGACCGAAATTGACCTTGAGGTCGGATGTTTTCGGTCTTTCGGTTACAGGCATTCTGGGTGCACTGGTGTATGAAATATAAGTGTAAAATGGCTAATCAGACACCGGGATCTATGGGTTGCAAGAAACGGTTATTGGAAGGATATCTAGGTCTGTCGGAGGGGGACAGCAAATGTAAAGTGGAAATTAAAGTTCAGGAAGTATGTGTCACTGGTGGTATCAAATCCTTTGAACTCAAAATGCTTATACGTGTTGTTTAAGTGGATTGTGGTCTCCTTATCTCACGTCTACGAGATTATTTCTTTTTCGCGCTTGAGTTCTCCATTATCGCACAATTACTCGAGCCACAAAATGGTGATTTGCCGAGAGTCATGTCATTGAATGCTCCTACAACTCCTACTCATCCTGCTGCAAATGAAGAAATCCGCTATCTTCCAGAAGGCCAGTTGGACATCGACTTGAATCCTGACTTGGATGATGATGACGATGATGACCAAGTCATGGATAGCAATCACATGGACGTTGAGGGTGGGTTTATTAAAGACCAAAGCATAGATCAAACCCACCAATTATCACAACACCATGACATTGAGCCAGATACACAACCACGGGGGTCTCCAAAACCGAACCTCCTCATCGATTTCCGTGGTATAACACCCACTTTCGAAGAATCATATGAAGCCACTAGATTGCATTTCACAGCCCATGAAGAAATTACAGGTCCACAGCAGAGCAAGCTCATCAACTACTTGGATGAGCAACTTCTCAAGATCCAACGGGTGTTTATCAAAACGCAGTCAGGTGAAATCAACCTGACCATTGGTTCTATTATTGAGCCATTATACACCAATGCCAAATTGGTATGGCTTTCCATATCACCTGGTTCTCATGGTAATGTGGAGTACTTTATTAAGATCCTCAATGATCTCGAGGACTATGTAAGCTTCTACAACCTCAATATCGGCGATCGTCGTGAGTTTTTTGAGTTTCTTCAATTTCTAGATGTCAAGTTAAGCTACTTGCACGATGTGGGACTTTTCAGCTCCACCGGGCTAATCAGAGTGGTATCTATAATATCTCGACTCAGGATTGTAATCATCGACAAGTTTAGCCAAAGCGAGTCTAGAGGGGAGGTAGAAACCGAGGTATCCAGGTTATTCGAAGGGCTCCTAGAACGGTCTTGATATATGTGTATAGTTAATGAATTACGATCTCATCTCGTTTCGCAGTCAAAAAAAGAATGGAAATAATTAGTCTCACTCAATTCATCATCACATAATGCTTTGGTGGAATCTGACCAAAGAAACACAGGAGATAGAAAAAGAGTTGCCCGAGGACTTGAAAGAGTTTTTCCAGAAGAACAATCCGGATGACAGGCAGTACAATAAGTATAAGCTCACGCCACAGCAGATTATGGTCAACGCAAAACTAAAGAAGATTTCCCAAGAATACTCTTACGACCTCGAAACCTATAAGAGGAAGAATAGTATTCGAAACGTATCGATAACCAACTGTGCCGAACTACAACTCAAAGTGGTGGATTGTTTCAAGAGTCTTAATTTCACGTCTATAGATAATTGTTCCAAGCAGATTAAAGCCAACAAAAACTGTGTTGAAATTCAAAGCAAGGCATTCAACAAAATGTTCTATAATGACTGCTATAGTACCCAGCATTGCGACAAGATCCGGTTCTTGGTTGACCATTTGTTTACCTCCAACTTTGGTCAGTACGGAGAAAACATGAATGAGGAAACTTTGGCCAAATTCGACAAAGACTTGGATGCCAACTTCAGCAAGGTTTGGAAGTAGTGAGTCAAGGCTCAGTTCTTGATCTCATTCCAAAGGGCTAGTTTCTGAGCAAAGTTCATGCTGGTCACCAAACCTGATGTGTTCGGTAGTACGTGGATATCAGATTCAATACCTGCCTCGGAGCACACCCACTGGGTGTACGCATTGTTTTGAACCCCCCAATCAAATCGCTGGACTTTTATGCCCTGCTTTCTCAGTATATACTTAATGATTATTTCCCATATTCCTTTACCAATTATGACTATCTTCTTGGCTTGTGCAAGGTTCCATTCGCGTAGAAGTCGAGGAACATTGTCGAGTTTCTCTTGCATAGTTAGTTCTTGTGCCGACTTTGTACACCGTAATACCAAGTCTGTGAACCCGATGTTGTATTTAATTAGTTCGAAATCATTCACAGCCGTGGCGTGAGATTCTCCGTTAATAGTCAACTGATTCAACAACAAGTCGTCCTTGTTGTTGGTCTTACCATTTCTTTCCAAGACCCAGAACAAGAGCCGGGATTGGTTGAAAAGCTTCCAAAACAAATTCGTGTGGTGGGCATAGTGATGTTGTGTTCTGGAGGACTCTACCCCAGGATTGAACCCAACAAAAAGCACTTGTAAATCTGGTTGAACCGATGGATTTAGATCATTCAAACCCTCATAGTTGGCCACAGTACGGGTCTTCTTCGACTTGATGTGCTTCACCGGCTTTGGTTTCGAGACTTTCTTGGTGTCAGAATACCTGAACTTGCGCAAGCGAGAAGCTGGATCGATGCTCATCAGTATTTTTGTAGGAGCGAGAAGCGAAAACCAAAAATAATAATCAACAAAACACAATGGATAGTTTTACTACGTCTCTTGGATCGCCAGCTGGGGATGGGATCCGCAGCGAGTCTACGCCGAAGTCGATATTAAAGAAGAATTCCAAAACCGGCTTGAAGAGCAAAGTGTTATTTTCACCCACCAAAGAAGTCAAGAACTTCAAAGACTACTTTGATTCGACTGATGATGAGATCATGAACGATTCCATCCAATTGAACCTCAACCGCCGCCGAGTCTCCAGGAGAGGTAGCCATGAGGATATTACCACCGCCGTGTTGGATAAAGATGACGAAAATCTCATTCACAGAATCCTAACTGATTCCAATATACCCTATGTTCTATCATTATACTTGCAGTTACTCTTTAACATTTTGATTGTGGGTCTCATCGCATACTTTGTTGTCATCTTCATCACCACCATACGATCCGACATCAACAACAAGCTTGAATTGTATATCACCGACAGTTTGCAAGAAATCTCCAAGTGCTCCAGAGAGTACTACCGAAACCGTTGTAATGATGACAAGGTCCCACCAGTCCTCGAAAACCAGTGCACCAGCTGGCTCAAATGCATGAATCGAGATCCACAGCTAATTGGGAAGTCCAGAATAACCGCAGAAACATTGGCTGATATTCTCAATGGGTTTGTCAAACCCATCAGCTGGAAAGCCATGTTCTTCCTTCTAATAGCCATCTTTGGGTCTTTGGTTATCACCAATGTGGCGTTCAATACCTACAGAAAGTCGACCAACGTCAAGCTAGATCAGTTGGAGTCAACTATAAAGAAGCAGAATCACCTTATAGATGTGCTCAAAAGTGAATCACGGTCGGGAAACTACCTCGAACCCCAAGATTTATCTATTTCATCGCCGCTCCAAAACAGAAACTATTCTTGATATGGCAACCAAGAAAAAAAAATAGGCATCGTTACCCATAGCCGGGAAGGCTGGGTTTCTCATGTGTAGTATATACAGTAGATGGAGATATCGGGATTTTTTTGACTTTGCCAATGGCTAGATGCCAATTTAAAAGATCTGCATACTGTCGTAAGTTAGCCAATTAACAAAGGGTCAGTGCAAAAAGCCAAGGTTGTCAGCCGCAAATAAAAAACTGCTTCTCTCGCTTTTTGTGAAAATTGCATATATTGTAGAATCAGGTTTGAGAACAGTAGTGGGCCTAGGTGGCACACTCACTACAGTCGATCACATGTCTCATGAAAGGGGTGTGGAGTGATTATGATGTTTAAGTCTATTGAGAAAGCTTAATTGGGAAATTTTTGCACATTGGCTGAAACATATTGTAAAGCCGAATGTGGAATATTAATTAAGAAATGTTCCAAATCTAAACAGCATTAACGCCTTATATGTAAGAACTCACACTCTGCGGCTCTGGCCCGTACATAATCGAATAGCTATGCGTTTTTTTAGTCTGAGATATATAAATCTTCTATCCTCTTTGCTACTGTATTTTTTGCATCAAGTTCCCACAAACTAAATGAAGCAAGATCCTTTTAGTGATAAAAACCAGCCTGATATAGAGTTGGAGCCCATGAGTTCCAACTTCGAATCGGAGCTTCTGGATGCCACCAAAGTCAGTTTATTCAAGTTTACTAAGAGAAGTGACTTCATAAATATCATCCCCGGAGTAATCTTTTCTGCCATAAGTGCTTTAGCCACTCCCGCACAGACCATCCTTTATGGAAGGATATTCACCAAGTTGTCTACTTATTACATTGGTGACTACAATACTTTCCATGATTTCATCAAAGCAGTGGGCATCTACTGTTGGATGATTATAGTGGTTGGTGCAGCCAAGCTGATATTGACATTCTTTCTGGTTTTGTTCTGGATGAGAAATGGTGAAACCCACCAGAGAAGAGTAAGAAGACAGATCTTTGCTAAGATCATCATTCAAGATAATATAGAATGGGTTGAAAACTTTAAAAACGTCAATGGGGAAATAAACCAGTTGAACAGATGTATTGAAGAGTTGAGAACAGGAAACGCAGAAGTATTGGGGTTGATGACTCTGGGGGTCGTGGGAGCCGTGGCCTTGTTCATAGTGGCTATGGTGTTCTCCTGGTCGGTGACATTAGTGGTGTTAGCCTTGACCCCTTTCTTTGCTTTATCTTCCTGGTTTACTGGTAAATTGGCTTATAGGTTTGCAAACAAAGAGAATATCTACTCCGCTAAGTCATCTAAGATTATTAACTGGTGTATCTTAAATGCCCCTATTCCTAGGGTGTTTAATGGAAAGATCATAGAGATCCTTAATTTCAGAAAGTTGGTCAACCAGTGTTCTACCTTCAACTACAAATATGAAAATGTAGTTACTTTGAACATGGGGATCTTGAGAGTCTTATCATTGTTGATGTTTGTCCAAGCATTCTGGTTCGGTAACACCATGATCAGGTTGAGAAAGCTTAATGTCAATGAAGTGTTCACAGCATTTTCTGCTTGCTTGATGTTAGCTGAGTCTGTTTCAAGTATCACTGAATTGATTGGAGAAATCTACAGAGCTCAAGCTGCTAATGGAAGACTTGTTGAATTTTTGAACTTGCACAACTCAACAGAACCCGACCAACACAAGATGTCTCCCACATGGTGCAATGGATCTATCGAAATCAAGAAGGTACTGTTTAAATACACCAACAAGAAAGAGTTTGCAATTCGGGACTTGAACTTGAACATCAAGTCAAACGAGTTCAACTTTATCATTGGAAAGTCGGGAAGTGGTAAGTCGACTATCTCCCAGTTGATAATGGCTTTCTATAAACCTGATGCTGGTCAAATCCTTATTGACGGTCTTGATGTGCGTACTATTGACAAGCGCTGGATTAGTAAGAACATCACTTTAGTTCTGCTGAATCCAATTATTTTTGACCATTCTTTGAAAGACAACTTAGCAATGTCAGTGTTAGATGAATATGACTCCCTTGATAGTATTCCACACGGTATAATTACTGAAGTTTGTGATTTTGCTCTTTTGTCTAAGTTGATCCAGAGAATAGGTGGTGTCGATCAGCCCATTTCCAACTCAAGTGTGTCGGGTGGTGAGAAGCAGAGAATTTCAATTGCCAGAGCCAAGTTGCGGGACACGCCGATATTGATAATTGATGAAGGTTTAAGTGCTTTGGATCAAAAGAATAGAATCACTTTACTTAATTCCATCAGACAGTGGAGAGAAGGTAAGACTACTATTTTCATCACTCATCAGTTAGACCAAATTTTTCCCAACGATGTTGTCTTTATTATCCAAGATGGTGCTACTAAGAATCAGGGATACATGAGGGAACTCTCTGAGGAGCCACTCATCAAACGTACTGCAATAAGAACTCATAGTTTCTCAAGTGGTTCAAGTGATGAACTGCAAGATTACTCCGATCTGGAATTAAAAGATGACTCGGTAAGAGTTTCTCAAATCAAAGAATACAACTACTTGAAGAATCCATTTGTGTTGAAGGACGTCGAAGCCTTAAAGATAGGCGCAAATGAAAAGATATACTCATTGGGGAAGATTCTTCTTTATTACATTAAGACCGCCAATTCTAAATCGCTCGCCTTGCTCGGTCTCTTTTTTGCAGCCGTTCATGCGGTATCCAATCCTATTTTCTCGTACATCTTTTCAAGGTTATTGGAAAATATGATCGACATTTCTATTGGTGTTGATAGATCTTCTCGATTGAGAGTCTGGTCCACTTATGCTATTGCTTGTGCAATTGTCAATGGTGCTACTTACTTTTTGGCTAACTTTTTATTGGCTGTGTCCTCTGAAAAATGGATTAATATGTTAAGAAAACGGAGTCTTACAAAGATCAATGACCAAGACATGAGTTTCTTCCATGAAGAAGGCCACAAACCTGTATTTTTAAATGCCTTGTTAATGAATGATACCAGAGATTTAAGAACAATGGTTTCCAAGTTCCTTGCTGTTAGTATCTCACTAACATTTTTGGTATTATTGGGTTGTATCTTTGCGTTGGTTTTGGGATGGAGATTGGCCTTAACTGGAATTGCTTTTGCCTTCATTATTATTGTTGTGTCGGTGGTCTACGCCACTGTGCTAAGAAAGTTTGAAACCAGCTACAAGGATAGAGTAAATGACTTGGAAACCATTAACTTTGAGTTGGTAAACGGTATGAAAACGGTCCATTCGCTCAACTTAAAGAGCTTCTTCGAGCTCCAGTTTAATCTCAAGTCTTCTGCGTTGGGTAGGGCCGCTTCAAAAAGAGCCCTTCACACTGGGTTCTGTCTTGCTATAAAAGAACTCCTAATGGCTGTTGCTACTGGTGTGATCCTTTACTACGGTATGAGATTGGTTGGTGATACAATGTACAGAAGATTGCAGTTCTTACAGGTTATTACTTTATTGCTTATGACTTTCACTGCAGCGGGTAGTCTTTTGAATGAATTACCTGATATCACCAGAGGGCAAAGATGTGCCACTCACATAATAAATCTTTTGAAGTTACCAGACTCAAAGGTTGAAACGGAAGGTACTGAAAAGCCTGCTGAAGTATACAAGGACTCCATTCTTCAATTTTCCAACATCCGTTTCGGTTACACTCCAACGAAACAAGTCTTGAAAAATGTTTCTTTCAATATCAAAGAAGAGGATATTTTTGCCATTATTGGTGAAAGTGGATCTGGTAAGTCGACCATAACCAACTTGATAATGAGACTTTATGGCAATTATGAAGGTTCAATAAAATTGAACGGCACTGAAATATCTCAAGTTAACGTTGAGTTCTTGAGAGAATACATTTCAATTGTTCCACAGAACCCAGTCTTCTTTGAAGGTACAATTTATGACAACTTAACTTATGGATTATCCAAGGAGAGCCTAATAAATTCCAACGTTGATGAATACTTGAAAACTTGCAACATTTTCTCCTTCACCAACAGTTTACCAGATGGTTTGCAATCAGACATCGGTTCTTTAACTGA
Source organism: Yamadazyma tenuis (assembly GCF_029203305.1). NCBI lineage: Eukaryota > Fungi > Ascomycota > Pichiomycetes > Serinales > Debaryomycetaceae > Yamadazyma > Yamadazyma tenuis. The sequence goes on from NC_089463.1 coordinate 1,173,908, forward strand.
AAACTCATTAATTTCTACAGGTCAATTACAAAGATTAGCAATGGCCAGGGCCTTGATCAGACAACCTAAAGTCCTTATACTTGATGAATGTACCAGCAATTTGGATACGCAGAATTTCAATATCTTCAAAGAGCTAATTCTCAAAGCGAATCAAGAGATGGGGGTAACCGTTATCATAGTTAGCCATGATACTGAGTTATACAGCATTGCTACAAAATCCATCAATTTGAGCAACGGTACTATAGTAAACTGAGGGACAGAGGTTTGTATTTATGTTAAAAGTTTGTATTTAATTTATCTAATATAAAAGTTAATTCAACTTAACACAAATATATGGAACTTCAACATCTTCTCCACTTTGGTCGTCACAGCAGACTTCAAAAATCAAGGTAGAAACATGTTCTGGAATATCTTTCTTGCTGATTTCCTTGATGAGGTCAGTCAATTTCATTGAAGACCTTTCTTTGATCTTTTTAGGAGGGAAGAAAGAAGCATACAATAAGGAGACTCCATAAGACAACATGGTGATTTCTAACCCTTCATTCTTCTCAAAATGATCGAGTAACTCTTGCAATGTGAGATGCCCAGTAAGCTCAAATCTGTCCCAAATCTGGTCAAACTCGGTGTCATTATACTTACCCTTTTGTGATTTGATTGGCTCACTGAAACCAATGAAAGGTAAGGCCAAGTTGATAAACCCATTCTTAAAGTCTTCAATGGACTTTGATTTGTCCAAGACTTTGTATAACTCTAAACAAACCAACCCGGTGACCAAAGCAGTGGTAGTAGCAATAGCAGGAATAATCTTACCGGCAATAAATTTGGTCTTAGAGTAATCAACCGGTTCAATGGAGTAGTTTTCAGCTCTACAGTTAGAAGCTGCTGTAATGAACTGGATGTGGTGATTAGTGTCATCATCTTTTTCAAATTCGATTGGGTTCAATCTGTAACCAGCTAAAGTACTTGGTTCCGGCAATGAAGCAGCAATCTTCTTTAAAGAATCATCATCAACGGTGTTGTTCATGTTTTTCATTTGTTCTTCAGCTTCATTATCGTTGGCAGCAATCGCCACTCCAGTCTTTGGAGCAAATGG